>NC_139680.1:3659068-3874068 GCF_964106915.1 Podarcis gaigeae
TCATATATTTTAGAAGTTCTTAAAGTGTAGGCCTCTCTCTTTCATCTCCTAAAAGTATTTGTGGTTTTAGTCACCCCTTCAACTCTTTCCCAAATGAGTACTAAAGGTAGCGTAACACTTTGTTCTACAGAAAACTTGGGCTTTCCAAACAAAGACATTCTCTTGAAAACCCTTTGCAAGGTCACAGCACTTGTGTGAGCTGAAAAGGAGTTTGCTTACACCCACGGATCTTCATAACCAGAAAAATGCAGATCACAGGCAGGAAGTGTGCTGACCCCATTACTTCCTCACTGAACATAGAAACTGCAATGCTGTATTGCTCTGCCCATTAGGGGAAAAAAATAGTGACAAGTTGGAATAAGCGTCCTTGTTATGCTTATGATTTATTTCATTATAAAAGTTGTACTTTGTCAGCCATGGCTCCAGGAGGGTAGCCATGGATTCTGTTTCACAGAGCTCAGTCCTTTATTTCAAGGTTTCCTCTAATTGAAGGGCGGCCAGGTCCAAGGCCAATTTAAAGACAAAGAACCGTAAGAAGGCAGAGACAGGGCTTTCAGCAATTAGCACCTGGAGAGCAGACTGAGCAGGCATGCAGATCACCTACCATAGTTCCAGTCTTTCACACTATGGTGAGACTATTGTATTTCTGAAGTTGCATCTACACATATAAATTAGCATTTGCAAAATGTATGCAAATACACCCCATTTTACCCACTTTTCGTTGATATCCTTGTGACAATACATTAACTTGCCACATCTGGGAGGCCTCACAGGGGCAGACTGGTCTTTCAAATGTCAACAGTGCAAAAGCAAAACTTGGCGCCTCCTTCCACTTCTTGCTTCCTGTTCTGCTCAATTCACTACATCACAGTTGCAGCCGCCTGCAGCGCCCCCTAGGCTTAGCGCTCAGTGCAGTGGGACCGGTCGCGCTGCCCTAAATCTGTCTCTGGTCCTCAGGTCAGCTAACACCATACAGTATTGCTTCATATAAAACCAGCGCCATTTATCCTTATCATAAAAACAATACGACAGAGCAAAACAGAATAACCTGCCCAGCAGATTCAACCAAATACCAGTGTCAAGTCATGCAGCTGAATTAGATCCCTGTGGTCTAAACCACAGAGCCTAGGGCTTCCTGATTAGAAGGTTGACAGTTCGAATCCCCGCGACGGGGTGAGCTCCCATTGTTCAGTCCCAGCTCCTGCCCACCTAGCAGTTCGAAAGCACGTCAAGTGCAAGTAGATAAATAGGTGAAGCTCCAGCGGGAAGGTAAACGGCGTTTCTGTGCGCTGCTCTGGTTTGCCAGAAGCGGCTTAGTCATGCTGGCCACATGACCCGGAAAAACTGTCTGCAGACCAATGCCGGCTCCCTCAGCCAGTAAAGCAAGATGAGCGCCACAACCCCAGTGTCGTCCACGATTGGACCTAACGGTCAAGGGTACCGTTAGAATTCCAATACTTTGGCCACCTCATGAGAAGAGAAGACTCCCTTTCACCTGGGAAAGATGGAGGGCACAAGGAGAAGGGGACAACAGAGGACGAGATGGTTGGACAGTGTTCTCAAAGCTAGGAACATGAGTTTGACTAAAATGTGGGAGGCAGTGGAAGACAGGAGGGCCTGGCGTGCTCTGGTCCATGGGGTCATGGAGAGTCGGACACGACTAAACAACAACAATGTAAGAATTAACAGTCCCAGATAGGGCATATTCCTTAAGGAGGATTCCTTTTTAACAGATGAAGAACTGCATTAAATGCAGCTTATTTGGTCTGTTGTCTGAAAGGCAACTATTTCAAGGGAACCAATGGGGCAGGAGGGGGGGGGAAACCTATGGGAAATGGACGACAAGCAATAGAACTTTTAAATGACCTTCGTTGCCCTGGAGAGGTCATGTGAATTACTCTCCTTCCTTAATCTTTCCATTAAAAAAAATCAGGAGTTCCTATTTATTACATTTCTTCAAGCATTCTGGGAAACCAGATTGCTGCTTTGGACTGCTCCTCAATGTCTCATCTTGTTTCACTTAGAAAGCTAAAAATAGAAGACGGGTCAGCTCATGTTTTGAAGACACGAGGGACAAAAAGTTGCAGTTCTCTCTGGCTAAATTTAGCATAGCAGCACTCACTCGAGGTTACTGTAGGCAATTACTGCACATTTTGTTTTTTCTGCACACTACAGGAATGAACAAAGATGTGGACTGCTCCACAGAACAGTGGAAATACTGTATTGTTTCACAGACAGTTAAGAAAGGAATACATCTTTATGCTTGAGAGCTTCCACTTATTTGATTTCCAATTATGATATACCCAATTGTAAACAGCATTCATCTGAAAGCTTGTGCAAATAAGACTCTAAAGCAAGCTGGATTTGATTTAAATCACGACTTAAATCACTAGTCAGTAAGACTTCATTTAAATCATTCCCCCCCCCCCCCCAAAGCTTCAGCCTTGCTGGCTTCCTCTTAATATTGACAACCAGATGAAGGTTTCATTTTTCGAATAATAAATTTTCAGAGTTGTTTTTACAGTTATATCAAAAATTACTGATTTGGTTATACTATTAGAAATACATAGACAGATAATTATTAAATTATTGTGAGGTTTAATAAGTTAACTGTTTATGTTCGGACAACTTTTCTGCTGTACTTTATTGGAAGGAGAAAAATAACCATTTCCTTAATAACAATTTAAACAATTTATTTAACTAAAGCAATAACATTACAGTGGTGCCTCGCAAGACGAAAAGAATCCATTCTGCGAGTCTCTTCGTCTTGCGAAGCAAGCCCATTGATGGATTAGCGGATTAGTGCTATTAGCGGCTTTTAGCGGCTTATCGGCTTAGAAAAAGGGGGGGGGAGGAAAAAAACCCCGCAGGAACTCACAAGACGTTTTTGTCTTGCGAAGCAAGCCCATAGGAAATTCGTTTTGCGAAGCACCTCCAAAATGGAAAACTCTTTCGTGTAGCGAGTTTTCCGTCTTGCGAGGCATTCGTCTTGCGGGGCACCACTGTATAGCATATGTATCCATGTTTGTTAAGTGATGTGGTTAAATGTTTTTTTTAAAAAAAAACCGAAACCAAAACAAAAACATTTGACTGAGTTTTAGTACACATGAAAAACTTAAAACAAATCCTTATTTCCTGATGAATAGCCTTTGGACCATAATGTAACTTAAACAGAAAACTATTTTTAGAAAGATTTTTCCTCCAAAAGCATTTTATTTTAAAAATCCGATTTAAATAAAAAAATGGATTTATTTTTTTTAAAAATCATTGATTTTTATCCACCCTGCTCTAAAGTTTTAGATATAATAATGTGTGGACATAGTGCTTCAACATCACACTTGAGACATGGCCAAACCAAGGCCATGAGGTGCATAGTAAGATGTCACAATCCTGATATTTATTCCCCCTCCATTTTTATTTATTAATATTGAAATCCTAGTATTTATTCCCCTTAAGCCCATAAGAACTAGACATACATAAGTAGTAACAGGCTCTGCAGCCATGCATATCTACCAATTAATAGTTTGCAACATCACAATAAGACTACAGCCTGGGTGCTTCAATTGTTGCACCTGGCCCCGCAGTCCTGCAGTAGCCAGGGGCCACCTGGTCAGTGGGAGAAGCTTGGCTCTCTTCTTTAATTTCAATTGTTTCCACGATGAAAACAAGGAGTTAACGTCAAAGGCCATTGCTTAGTGGGCAGAGTGTTGGACTAAGGGAAATCCAGGGAAGATGCAGCTATGAAGCGCCATAGACAGTGTTGCATCTGTCCGGCTTCTGACCTGCAATGTGTCCGCCTTCCCCCTCCAAGTTAGTGATGACATTCAGTGCTGGGAAGGCAGGGGGGCAACACCCACCCACCCACCCACCAACTGCGGCTGCATTTGTCACTGACTCTTAGCATAAACTACCTCCCAGGGCTGTAGCAGTGATAATATTAGAAGGGAATTATGCATGCCAGCCTGAAATCCTTGGGGGAAGGGGAGAATAAAAATTTAATAAAATTACTTTATTTAAGTTAATGCAATTGCTTTATAATTCACAACCATCAATCAACATTTGCTGATTACAGAAAGTACAAAAACTTGTTGATTATCTTCTTGGGCTTGTTTGTTTTACAAAAATTATTGCTTGTTATTTGGCTGGTCAACTGAACAACATTTACTGTCCACTCTACAGGTTTACCATGTTAAATATTGAAACGGATTTTGTAGTTTAAATACAGCTACTTCAAGAAAAATGGAGTGGTTGGGGAAATCAGGAGCTACCACGAGTTGTTTTGCACTGCTCCAAGACAGAACAAATTGCTGCCACTGAAACGTTAACAAAAAGGAAAAAGGCAGAAATGAGATACATAAGCCACCTTGGTTTCCATGTTCTGGACTTGATTGGCCCTAGCATCTCCTTTGCCTGACGACCATGTTGCTTTTGTTTAACTTATCCGGTATATGAGACAGTTGCCTGTTCTTTCTCTACAACTATTTAGGCCACATTCTCTTAGTATCATGGAGAGTTGTACCAATTTTCACTGCACAAATGTACAACTGCAGTTTCAGCCAGATGGAGATGCAATATGGCCCAATTTAAAAAACAAAACATGCAGACAAGCTGGCCTATCTATATAAAACTGAAAAGTAATTGGGAGTACAGAGCAGATTTAAGACACCCGCAAAATTTAAGGCCCCTGCCAAGCAGTGCTATGTGTGTCTACTGACACCTGGGTTTAAGCATGTACAGGATTGTCACCTCAAGAGCTAGAATGTGTTTCAAGCAAAACCCCATGGCAGCAGCAGGCAATGCTCCTCCCACAGCTCCTGCACCACGCTGACCTCCCCATGAGTGGCTCCTCCCCCTCTTGGTAAGTAGCGGGGCAATCCTCAGCAGAGCCAGCCACACAACTCCATCCTCCTGGCTCCTGTTGCCCAATGGCACTATCAGGACTCCTTTGAATTGAACCATTGGCTGCTCAGAAGATGCTCAGCTTGTCTTCTGTTAGGAAAACACTGGAGAAGCCAGGAGAACCTCCCTCTGCAAATTATTTGTACCACTGAGCCTAGAGCTTGCTGATGGGAAGGTTGGTGGTTCGAATCCCCGCGACGGGGTGAGCTCCCGTTGCTCGGTCCCTGCTCCTGCCAACCTAGCAGTTCGAAAGCACATCAAAATGTAAGTAGATAAATAGGTACCGCTCTGGTGGGGAGGTAAACGATGTTTCTGTGTGCTGCTCTGGTTAACCAGAAGTAGCTTAGTCATGCTGGCCACATGACCCAGAAGCTGTACACCAGCTCCCTCAGCCAATAAAGCGAGATCAGTGCCGCAAACCCAGAGTCATCTGCGACTGGATCTAATGGTCAGGGGTCCCTTTACCCTTACGATACAGCAATTGTGCAAATGGGCTGTGTGTCATCCAGAGAACTGCTAAGGTGATCTCAGACACCAGTACATTTTTCTCTTTCCCTACCTTTTAAAATCCCACAAACTGCTTTTAACTCTCCCTGCTTTCAAAAGCAGTTTTCCATATAGCACAAGGTAGTTTTCACTACTGAAAAACGAAGTTTAAAGCCCTCCTAGACCACAAGAAACTACCGGTAGTTTTAGGGTCTCTCTAATCCATGTAATCATATTTAAGTATAAAATAATTCAGCTAAAGAGATTATTGGGGGGGGGAGTCACACACAATAAAAGGGGAATAGGTATAATGTTTTAAACATTCTGTCCAACTCTGGAGGTGGTTCTGTATTTTGTAGGGTTGTGAACTACATTAAGAAAGGTTTTATGGAATTTCAGGGACACTGACCTTTAAATAGAATACAGTTGGATGAGCCTGTTCATGCTAAAGCTTAGAAAACTGAAAGAGAAATAACAAAATCCTCTTGCCTCTAAAAGGAAAGGAAAAGGAAAGTGCACTCAGAAAAGTATTTAATGAGCTCTTCCAAATGGCAAACAGCTAAGCCCTTGCCTTTGTGAGAAAGAGAGCTGTAATGCTTTGTACTTCAGAGGTCAAGAAAGAAGATCTTAAGCAGAAGAGGCTGGATGGGGAAAATGCAGCCTACCTCCAATCAATAATCCCTGTGGTGCACAAAAGGACACAGGCTCAGTCTTTATTGATTTATGTAACGCCTGGATGTAGAGGTGGTGCTTTAGAATCTAATAAGACATTCGAGGTTTGCCACATTCTGTAACCTGATTCAGAAATATGAGGAAACTGCAGGATGTATTCTGAAGGACTGCTTCATGTGCAAGGAAGGGTTGCAATAATGTTACCACCAAAGGGTTGTGAACATGTAAGCATACTAGATGCTAAACTCCCTGGAACTTTAGGTCGACCCTCAAGACCTGGCAATCCGATTTAAATACAAACATGAGAGAGGGACAATTCAGAGAAAATGTGTGATACTGTTAACTGAATTCAACCTCATCTTCCAAAAATGGGTAGCTAGACAACAGATCTTTAAATTTCTGACTCACAAATGTATGTCTTATTTTCAGAGTGTTCTCAAAGTGCGCACACTTTATCATTTTAGTTGTGCCAAGTTAAAGGGTAGTTATAGTTCATGTTTTAAAACAGAATTTCTGTCTTTAGTAGCACTGAATCTAAACTTGTGGAGGAAAACACAGGAGAATGGTGCTTTAATGCTGGCCACACACAATTGCCCCATTAAAAGTGTGTGAAAGAAACCTGGCCAGTCCAGAGTAAACACCTAGTGCTTAAGCCCCTAGCATTAAAAACAATACAACAGCAAGCTTAACTTTGGCTATATTGTTCTTTTTAATTCATTCCAAAAAGCCAGACACATTTGTTTATCACAAAGTTAAACAAAAGTTACGCATTTTTAAATAATCTACACACTGTAAACATCGTGATCTACCTGTTTCAGGTTTAGTCTGTGTAAGTTATAGTTGACTAAGATTAACAGTGATGCAAAATAAGCAAAATAATAATTTGAACCCTTTATTTCATTTGACAGCATCAACTATTCAGAAATTTCCTGTTTTCTTTTTTGCTATTTATTTTGTACAGTGTTGTTCAACAGAGATTTTAAATAGGAAAAGGAAAGAAGGCAACCAGAATCTGAATTGTGAAAGCTGGAGAAAAACTGAAGGGTTTTCAAAATCTTTATTCTCTAACTATACAATTAAGTAGAAATAAGCAATGTGTGTAACAGTTCTGTTACTTCATTAAGCAGGAGAAAGGGCAGAGAAAAGCAATAATAAGGGAGTTGGAATATCTTCCCTACATATAAAGAATTATGACAAGGACTATGTTAACAAAAAAGAAAAGACTGGGGGAAGACGATGGCTCATTCAATAAGGCTGGAATAGGTTTAGGGCAAACAAGAATATGCCGTCCGTGAGCTTTCAGAGAAGGTGAACCTTTGGTATGATTCAGCAAAACAACTGCTATATTCTTATAGGCTGTTTCTTACATCAACAAGATACAATGAAGTGCACTTTGTGCTGTTCTCATTTCTTCGCTTGGCCAGTAGGCATCAATAAATTAGACAGTTAACTGGCACAGTACATACTGTACAAGCCCACAAATTAAATGAGGCACTACAACAGCAGAAATAAAACATTTTCAATTAAAGTAAGGAACACAGCACCTTGGCATAGTCACAGACCCCATGGGTGATATCACATGTTCATCATACTCAGAGTAGACCCACTGAAATCAATGGCCTTAAGTGCTTTATTTCCTGTCTTCGGGGGGGTGGGAGCAGTTTGCAAAGGATTGTTGAAAATGGAAATCTATTCTGTGCAGACTTTATTAAAAGGTAGTGAATGTAGAAGACGACAAATGTTCTTTCAAATAACGAAGTCTTCAGGGTATAAAAATATTTATTTGTGTATTTATAACCTGCACCGTTCTAAAAATATTTCAAGGTGCAGTACAACATTAGAAGGAGTGTCACAAAGTAACAGCAAAACCAAAGAACTGCTTCTGAGCCAGAGATTTCTTATCAACTCTGCCTGTCAGTTCCTTCGGTTTTAAGCTGCTCTTTGCCCCACACTCAGACTGGGCAAGCTAGCTTGGGCAGCCCATTCAAAGGCCAGGGTGAACGGCAGCATTGTTTGCTCATTAACTAGCATTAATTGTAACCAAGGTGTGCCAAAGCTAAAGGAAGTCTTTGAATAACACGACTGGATAGTTCACCATATTTTGGCTGATCCCCAAATCGTCTCTTCTTGTGAAACAAGCAATGTCGGCTCAAATGCTAACTCTACCATCACTACTCTTCCTGTATAATGTTTTACTTACAGACTACTGTAGTCTGAAAACAAAGCCACTTAAGAAAATCAACACATTATTTATTCCTTGCAGCAATAGCCATGTGTAATGCTTCTCTTCCCTTTTATTTTATTTTACTTATTACATTTCTTTCCCCTTTCTTCTACCATGGAAACTCAACTCAGTGTACATACAGGGAGGAATTCAATGCTGTGCTATTATGATCAGTGCAAGCGTTTCTACTTGCCAGATAGAACAATCTCCTCCCCCCCCCCGACTGTTCTGGAGTTCTCCTCACCTCCTGAGATGTTCAGGTGATTGCGCAGGCGGAGGCTGGAAGTGGGCAGAAAGCCTTCAGACTATGATCCGGCGCTGCTGTGGTCTAAATTTCCATAGTAAATTGGGAAACCCATGTGGGTTTCAACAGGAAAGATGCTAATGATTCAATCACACTGCTTTGCCTTTGGCAATTCTTTATTAGGCCCTGCACTGATTTTTCCATCTATGTATTAATCCCATCCATACCTGAATAGGTACAGATTAATATGCAGCCTCCAAGATACCCACAAAAGGTTTTTGGAGTGCTAACTCATATAGAGAGCTTTACTGATAGACTGAAGCAGTAGTCAACTTCGTGAGAGGTCTCTGATATAAAAGATAATACAGTTTCAGAATGAGAAATGCGGCCATTGCTTAGAAACACGTTCCAAATTGAAGGAACTTGGAAAACAAATCATCACATGAGCTGACTATAACCTTCTTGCAGAACAACAAGTCTTGTCGTGGCTTAGTGAGCCATCTGTACTACAAGGATGAAGGTATGTGTTACACTTTATTGTTATGAAAGTAGTGTTCTTCCTAAAGTGCAGTAGCAAACTCATGCTTCCAGCTGCAACGCAATCCTAATTCCCGTGGTTTCTCTGTCAGATAGCTGAAGCAGTCTGGTAACTGCTCTCCAATAATTAGCAGAGGTCAATCACAAGCATTTTAATTCTTAGGGATGAAAAGCACTGTTCAAAAAATAGGCCTGAAGAGGGAGTTGCTGCAGGAGAAGCTCTGTTGTGCTGGCTCCCTCTAGCACAACTACTCAGTTGAATCCAGTCCATAGGGACCATAAAAGACAGATCACAAGACTGTCCCACTTCCTCACACAAAAGCCTTACCAGTTCAACATACCATTAGACCCATTCAGACCTGCAACAGTGCCACTGGCATGTGAAGATCCTTAGGCCTTTGTGCTCATGAAGGAAGAAACATATAAGCTTGTAAAATGATTTCGTGCAGGACAAGGCTTTGAGTGGCTACTAGTCATTATGTCTTTGTTCTATTTCTGGTGTAAGAGGCAGTGATGTCTTTGAATGACAGGTGTTGGGAAATGCATGTGGGCAGGTACTGTTCTGCTCACATCCTACTTGAAAGCTTCCCCCAGGTCTATGGTTGCCCAGTGTAAGAACAGAGATCCAGCAGGCTCTTCTAACATTCTTATTTGTGTCTTCCCTTTTCCAATTCACCACTATTGCATAATTCAGTTACATTATGCTGTAGGTACTTACAGCTTCTCAACTACTGAGTATAGACGGAGAGCCAACAAAAGCAGTCATTTACAACGTGATATCTAGCATCTCTGAAATAAGCTAAGCAAAAAGAAGAAACAGATTTAGGAAGCAATCCAAACTCCACCCTTCCACTGGTGGGGCTTTGTGGAATGGGGAAGCCAGTGCCTCATACATAGCTCTCGGCATTCACGTCAGAAAGTGGGGGCGAGGGAAGATGAGTGGGCTTGTTTCCAGGTCAATGCTGTTCAGTGCCAGATTTACGTATAAGCTAATCAAGCTCTAGCTTAGGCCCCACTCTCTTGGGGGCCCCCAAAAAAATTAAAGGGAAAAAAACCTGGATGTACATTTCCAAAATATCAGATAAAAAACAAATAAAATAAAGCCTACATACAGCAACAGTGTTTTGTGTTGTGTAGGCCCCTATTTGTGATGTGGAAATGGCTTTAGATACCTATTAAAGGTAAAGGTACCCCTGACGTTAGGTCCAGTCGCGGATGACTCTGGGGTTGTACACTCATCTCTCTCTATAGGCCGAGGGAGCCAGCGTTTGTCCACAGACAATTTCTGGGTCAGGTGTCCAGCATAACTAAGCCGCTTCTGGCGAACCAGAGCAGCGCACGGAAACACCATTTACCTTCCATCTGCAGCAGTACCTCTACTTGCACTTTGATGTGCTTTTGAACTGCTAGGTGGGCAGAAGCAGGGACCGAGCAACAGGAGCTCACCCTGTCATAGGGATTTGAACTACCAATCTTTTGATTGGCAATCCCTAGGCTCTGTGGTTTAGACCACAGCGCCATCCGCGTGGTCTAGGTCCATAAATTACCGTATTTTTTGCTCTATAAGACTCACTTTTTCCCTCCTAAAAAGTAAGGGGAAATGTGTGTGCATCTTATGGAGCGAATGCAGGCTGCGCAGCTGTCCCAGAAGCCAGAACAGCAAGAGGGATTGCTGCTTTCACTGTGCAGTGATCCCTCTTGCTGTTCTGGCTTCTGAGATTCAGAATTTTTTTCTTTCTTGTTTTCCTCCTCCAAAAACTAGGTGCGTCTTGTGGTCTGGTGCGTCTTATAGAGCAAAAAATAACCCCTTATTATTTCTGTGGGCTTTCAGCACTGCACGAACTCTATGGTTTTAATCTGTTAAAAACAGTTGTTTTCAACAATTAACTTTGTTTCATTGTAGCCCGCCTTGCAGTTCTCATCATCAAAAGGCTGGCTAAAAAGCATTTAATAAATTATACAATGATATTGCATAACGGTTATAGTTTAAGTACGATTCCATATTAATTATGCAACTTGTTGAATATTCAACCAGAGTTGAATAACAAAATGCTGCAGAAGTCAGCATAATATATTTTGTATGTTCTAAGAAACGATACATATTCATGAATTTTAAATACTGAATTTAACTATGACCCACCTACTAGTATTTGAATTGAAGCTGATATTGTATTGCCACCTAGAGGCACAAAGTGAAGTAGCCTCTGCTTAAATTATTTCAGTAAGAAGGATGGTGTACAGTACTTTGGATAACAAGTGGAATAATTTCAACTTTCAAGGCTAGACTATACATCCACAGTTTTTGCAGATGAATGTGAAGTTTCAGTCTAAAATACAGGAGACATTACAGCTTGACAACCAACTATTCCAATTACAATTTCTATGGTAAACAGGCTGGTCAATGAGATGGCCAGCATCTAAAGTGGAAAGAGAGTGCAATTGCCAATACTGGTAGGGTTTGCATGTCACTCTACACCATAATTAAAATGAACTATGGTTTAATGTAAGGCTTAATGCAAATAGGCAGCATGCCGCTCCAAAGTCCACACTTCACTTTGCCCTGTTGGAGAGGAAACAAGCCAGAGTCTGGCTTGTCAGTACGTTCAAGCCTAGGCTCGTGGTTTGTTTGTCTCCAAACACAATGCAAGCAGAAGCCAAAGTTTTTTTTTCTTGGCTTACCCCTCCTCATTTGTTTGGGGGAAACAAACCGTGAGCCCAGCTTTACAGGCAGTAACAAGGCAGATTCTAGCGAGTTTCTTCACTGGCGTGGTAGAGGAGAAGCGTGGCCCTCAGAGCGGCAAGCGCCAGCATGCTGCCCATTCACATTAAACCACATTTAATTTAATTAGGGTTTAATGTGACCTGCAAATCAGATCACTATGTGAGCAAATGCGGTACCCTCATGAAAGGGAATGCCTCTGAAATACCAGTTGCTACAGATCACAGTGGGAAGGGGCTTATTTTGCTGATGCTCTGCTTGGGGGCTTCCCTGAGGCCTCTGACCAGCCGCCGTGAGAGCAGAGTGCTGAATTTGGTGGGTCTTTTGGTATGTTCTTTTGAAAATGATTCCAAAAAGGTGTTCTGCAGGCCTAAAATGCAGTATTACTAATTCTTCTTGCAAGAGTACTAAATCTTTTTGCTCCGATACATTCCTCCACCACAGAACGTTTTCCAGCATCATTATATTTTATTCGTTTTCTGTCAGGCACGTCACTGCAGAAACTCTATTTGCCCACACACTGCTAAGTCATGGGAGGTGGTGTTAACGAAGGCAAGACTCAAAGAAGGCACACAAAATGAAAAGGATTAAGTGAGCAACATGTATTTGTGGGGAGGCGGAGAAGACCCAGACCCAAGGAAAAATTATTGCCACATATTAAACTGGAAACATCCAGAGGGACAGACAGGTAACAATAAGCAGAAAACGCTACAGAAAATATAATGTATGCAGACATGTAAACTGAAATAAATTACATAAATGGGAAGAAATCAGAAGGTCCCTACCATTGGGCGATGTCAGTAGAGAATGTAAAATCTCACACACAACGTATTTAACAATGAATTACAGTCACCCATCAGAGGTAGAATGTCCTAGTTGCATCCTTGACATAGCCTGAAGCACACTTATGAAAATAAGTTATCTTAAACAATTGTCCTGCCTCCCCAACGGTGATGTGGGTTTTTTGGGGGGGAGGGGGAAGAGATGAATTAAAAGTAATTTGCATTGGAAAAGGTTAGTTAGAGAGTAAGCAAATTTTGTATACATTATTTACACAATGGGCCCCACGTGATTGGCTAATTCCGGGATTCTCCTGTAGGCCAATCAGGTTGCGGATTCCCTTCCACCTGGGGCTGGATTGAGTAGCTCCTGCGGACCAATCAGACTGCTGCATTCTGGATCCTATTGTTCTAGGACCAATCAGACTGCTGCATTCTGGATCCTAGTCAACTCAGTACATAACAAACCCTGTGAGGAAGGTTAGGCTGAGAGTGAGCTACTGGACCAAGGTCACCCCCCCCCCCCCGGATTTGAACCCGGATCACCCAGGTCCTGGTCTGACGCTGTAACCACTAGGCCACACGGCCTGATTTGTCTAGTCCTCTTTCGAAGCTATTGGCTGCTCCGCTCCGCCCCGCCTTCCGCCCGCCCCGACGCCCCCAACGCGCCGCTTCATTGGCTGCCCGGCAACTCTACCTGGCCCGCTGCCCCGCCCCCGTTACCTTGACGACGCCCGTCGTCTTGGCCAGCAAGGCTCGGAATTCCTGCGGCGCCATTTCCGGGTAGAGCTGGTCCCGCAGCAGCTCCTCCGTGATCTCCGCGTTGCCGTAGTAGGTGACCTGGGCGATGCCGTTCAGCAGCCCCAGCAAGGGCTTGGCGGCCTCCGCGGGAGGACGGTCCGCTGCCGCCGCCATCTTTCCCGAGGGGACTAGGCCGCGGCCGGGAAGATTGGTTCCGACGGCGGCCGGGCGGGGACAAACCAAGGGGATCCTACCCAGCTCGGTGGCGACCCCTGCTGGTCGCCGTAGTAAGAACAATGGCGACAGAACAACAATAATAAACCACGTTGTTAGTTAACATCGAAAAAATTGTTTTTTCACGTTTGAGCTTCCAGGTTTTTTTTTAAGAGTGTTTTTTTTCTTTTTCTTTTTAAAATCAAGCGCTGCATTCATTTTATGGAATAAATAAAAAGCACTGAAGTAAAGGCGTTCTTTTCAACGCAGGTTTCCCATTGACATGGCAGTGGGGCGTCGTCGGTGAAACCTCCATCTACACATAACGGCCTTTTAATGCATGTCTGGAAGTTGTTTAAACACAGAAGTGCAAGCGGCAAAACGCGGAAAAATACGTATTACCTATCCAGAGAGTTATGTAACCTGAGTGTCCACTGTACTCTCATTTTCCTACTCATTGAAATACTGCCGCTCAATGAGGCCAAACTTAGATGCACAAAATGTTTAGGGGGTATGCATACCCCTGCGTCCCCCCAGAAAAAAGCACTGGTTACAATAACTTTCTCGCTAGGTGCTGAGCTGGCCTCCCTATAAGACCAGATGAGGCAACCCTCTTAAACTGGCCTTCGCTGGAGAGGGCATATTTTATTGATCCCCCTATCTGAAAAATACAGTAGAGAACACATTTCCGTTTGAGCTGCTCTTATTGACTCATGGATGAAGAGACATAGGCAACATTCTTTATAAATGTGAAAAGAGGTGTGCTACTAACACACATCTATTTCCATTCAAAGTATGTTTGAAGGAATAGACAACTCATCATAACCATGTAAACTTACATGAATCTCTCTCTGCACTGTTGAAATATCTCTGTGGATCCATATTTAAAGGAAATTGCCTCCTTTTCACTGATATGTTATTATCACTGAAAATACTGGTCTCTCTCTTGTCACATTTAATTTATATATCTAGTCTATTATTCAGTGTATTAGCAAATCAGATAGGGTCACATGCTGCTCTTGTTGCATTATGGTAGTAACTTGCCTTTTTGTCCCATGACCAGTCAACAGTGTGAACTAGCATGAAACAGTGGAACAATGCGTTGACGCTTGCCAAAACTACCTAGAGAAAATGTTTTATTGGTAACATATGCTGCTTTCGAAATGTTTTGTCTGCACTTGGATGATTAGTTGGAATTTTAACAGCCCAGTCCTGTGAATGTTTACCCAGAAATCCCATCAGTTTCAGTGGGGCATATGTTCAGGTAAATCTGCATTTGACAAAGTCTTATCTCGTATTTGTGTCAACCTGCTCCAATCTGCAGAGTTTGACCTTAACTACTTTATCTAAGGACAGTTTCATATGCTATGTTGTAAAAGTAGTAAGTCTACAGATTGTAAATTCATTGGGGTCAGGAACCTGTAGTCTCATGCATTGTGAAGCTTTATACTGTATATATTTATTTGATTAAATTTATATACTGCCCTTAAGCTGAGGATCACAGGGTGGCAAAATCAGTATTTGTTTTATTTAAAACACTTATATTTACCTGTTTCACAAAGTGAGTTCAAAGTGATAAAGAACAACAGATCCATTATAAAAATGTGGACTAGTGGTTGGATCTGGGAGATAAGGGTTGAAATCCCTGTTCAACCAGGAAGATCACTGGGTAACCATGAGCCAGCTGCTGTCTCTCAGCCTCAATGGGTTGTTGGGAAAATAAAACTGCTTATGCCACCTTGAGCTCCTGGGAGTTACAGGTGACATATAAATAAAATAATAAAAATTTAAAAATTACAACAAATGAACACCAAATAAACATCAGTAACAGAGGTAGCGTCACTAAAATAAAACCAAGAGAGCGATAATTAAAAGCCTTCCGGAGCAGCAAAGTCTTTGTCAGACTGTTAGAAGGGAAAAAAGTTGATGAATAAATAAACGATATTACATTTTGCACTCTGAGATCAGAATTCAGAACAGCTCTGCCTGTAGGTGCCTATCGCACTCGCCAGTTGCTATTCGTCCCCGTTTGTAAATGTTTTTGGCTTCTGTCAGGTTCTTACGTACTCCTCCTTCTCTTCTCCAGAGTTATACCACAGCAAACCATTTAAAAAATAATAGTCATTTATTTTTGGTGCGGAGGAAAGGCATTTGCGAAGGACAGCCTTTGTGAATGACGTCATTCTCGGCGACTGCGGGAAAGGCCCTTTTCTTCCCCGGCGCCTTCTGGAACTTTCGTGCCGGCGAGGGAGCATCGGTTGGGGCTGGCGCCGGAGCTTGGCGGGCGGGGGGAGGCAGCGCAATCCATCTCCATCGGGGTCTCCAGAGGGGCATCCGGGGTCAGTCATGCCGGAGAATGCGGGCACGAAGGGCGGCCTGGTGGGCGCGGGGAGCCGCAGCTCCGGCGGGAACCGCGGCTCCTACCAGGACAGGGACAAGCCCACCCAGATCCGCTTCAGCAACATCTCGGCGGGGAAAGGTAATGTCGCGGCCCAGGCCGGGAAGCGCCCCTTGGCCCCAGGCCGCGCGCGGGGCGGGGGGAGGGCGGGAGAAGAGCGAGCGGAAGGCGCCATTGTCTCCTGATGGGCGGCCGGGGGGGGGGGGCTTCATAGGCCGCGCCCCGCCCCTCGTCGCCCCTCCACCCCTCGGGGAAAGGGGCCTCTTGGCACGTTCGCGGACCGGGCAGCGGCTCCCCTTCCCTCCTTCGCAGGTGGCGCCGTGTGTGGTATCGGCGCGGTGCAGAATCCATTGAACGTGCTTGGGAACATAACATGGGGGGCTATTGCTTTGTTTCGTTTTTCTTCTTGCTTTTATTATGTGCTTTGTATTCTGCATTTTTGTGCTGGGAGCCGCCCTGAGATTTTAGGAGGCAAGGCGGTATACAAGTTTAATTAATAAATAATAATAATGATGATGATGATGATGATAGCAATAGTAGGATAATAACCAAGCATGCTAGACAGTGATTATGCAGAAGTACATTGTGATGCAACATATTTTTCAGCTACAAATGTATCACTTGTACTGATTAAATATTGTGCTGTGAAACTTTGGATGAATGGTGGTATATACATTTAATTAATAAGTAATAATATGAGCCTCGCTGGATCTAATCTAGCATCCTCGCCTATAATCTAGCATCCTATTCTCACAGTTTCCAACCAGATCAGTATTTTGGGAATGATGATTCATGTTCTGCATTGTTTCATACTTTCTGGATGTCCCATGCTCCTATTATAAAGGGGTTGTGTTCTGTGTTATAAATCAAGCACCAATGGCAGTTGTGTCTTTTTGTTTTCCAATGCATTTCTTATCAACAAAAAACTTGATGTGGCAAGTTTATTCTAAAAGTGTGACCCAGAGGCAAGTTTGAGAACTGCTAAGTTATGGTGTTAGGATCAGCACAAAGGTAACCATGCTGAAGATTGCTGAAGTCAATCTTTTGCTGTGTAAGAGGAAAGGAAAGGGGGCATCTCTTCTGCAAAGCCGGAAGAGCTGCAAAGATGAAACAGTATTAATAGTGCAAACACAGCTTGCAGAATAAAAGCTATTGGGGGGACCGGACACTTTCTGTGTTGCTCATTCATGTGCATACCTACTCAGAAATCAGGCCCTTGTTCCCTTAGTGTTTGAGACTGCATGTGCCATGTACATAGATAATGCTGTAACAATCATGAATAAATTGGAGATATGTATCTTGGTTATCAGAGTAAAGTAAATCTAATTGAACATATTGGTGGACTGTGGGCCCCCCAAATACTAATATAGAATTACAGTGATCCGAAATAAGCTTCACCTTTTATGAAAGGCATTCCTGTAAGATAGTAACAGCCCAGAGGACTGAGGAAGGCTTTCATGGACACCATGGTGCCTTCACGTATTGGGCTGGAGATGACAGGGTTAACTTGTATTGGAAGCATTTAAGCAGTGTACAACAAACATAAAATCAGGATAAATGTAAGAAGACTAAAAGCAGAAAAAGTTGTAAAGAATTCACCAATCACAAAGTCATAAAGAACTGGCCAATCTCATAAAATGTGCATTCATACCTGGAAAGGCCTGTTGACACCTGGAAGACTTCAAAAGGCAGCTAAACATAAGTGAAGAAAATAAATTTAGGGGGTATCATAAGGTTGTTCGGGAACCTGACATACCTCAGGATGTCAGCAAATACATTTTTAGTGCTGCAGGGAAGAGCTCCTCTTGTTCCCAGAGAGAAGGGAAATTCTCATAGGTGGTGGTGCTTTCAGTCTCATCCTCCATCACCTCCCATGTCTAGGCTGAGTTTGGCTCCAGACAGGGATAGATTTGTAATGGGATCAGAGCCCAAGGAATTCATGGGGTAGCATTTCTACTAGCTCCATCCCATCCGTTAGTGGTGTCCATGGCTAGGCTTTCCTGTGCAGCCATCCGAACCAACTTAGAATAATTAGATGAGCACCAGAGCTTCAGGGATCTGCCATGTGTGGTTGCTGCCTGGTTCATTCCAATGTCTGCTGGAAAATAAAAATTACATTTTCACTTTTATTTTAGCGGTCGCAGATGCGGTTAGGACAAGCCTTGGACCAAAGGGAATGGATAAAATGGTACGTCTTGAGTGTATGCCTATCATACTGTGCATGTAGCAATTTTTTTTAATGGTGCTTATGAATTCTATGTAATCCATTTTCTAAGGTGCTGTGAAGTTATTTATTGTTCATAAACTTTCAGTTGTGTGGGGAAAAGGCTTATGATTAAATTGTCATGGAGCAGGTTCCATGTTGAGTGGAATGGATTATTTTGGTTAGCACTAACTATACAGGCAGACAAACATAGAGAGATTGTGCTGAGAATGCAAATGAAGTGGGGTTGTTGAGTGGCAAGATGCTTCAGGCTTTTGAATAGTGCAAAGGGAGGGTGCATGTTTGGGGAGTGATAGCTTAGATGTTGAAGAGCATGTATCTGACACACTTGATGAACCAGCTTTGCTTTTATAAACAGACCAGATCACTGTGATTATATGGAGAAGCCCTCCTCACTGTCCCAGTTTTCACACATTCATTTAGCTTCAGCAGAAGCCAGAGGTACCGGCTCTAGAGGCTGAGAACTTTTGGACCCCCTCAATATTTTCAGGGAGGGGGCCCAGCCACCCCAATGTACAGAGTGCTCTGGTGCGGTGCCTGGTCTCTCGACCACAGGGTGCCCAGCAGCGCCTGGCTTTCTCTAGACGTCATAAGCAAACATCGCATGTTGCACATGTAACATCACAAGCATGCCTTGTGTGCATGTAGCATAAGGCGGCACCCCTCAGCCTTTGCTGACAGATGGCACTGCTGGTACAAGCCAAGGCTTTTAGCGTAGTAATCTGGAACATTGTGCCTTTCAAAAACAGGCAGCTGACCATGCACTCTGGTTTCATTTTTCTCTTTCTTGAGTTGATGCACTTGTGTTTTTTCAGATCCAAGATGGCAAAGGAGATGTAACAATCACAAATGATGGTGCAACAATTCTGAAGCAGATGCAGGTCCTTCACCCTGCAGCCAAAATGGCAAGTAATATTTAAATTAAATTTCCTGTCAGTCCCCAAGGTGACATCAAATCACGCACATACAATCCTCCAAATTTTTAGCTGATGTTTAGTTGTTTGTTGTTTAGTTGTTTGTAGAAAACAACATCGGGCCTAGAATTTTGTGCAGCTATATGTGGAGCTCTTCCTTCTGACGGCATCTGTCCAAAAAAGAAATATACAGGACTGTTACGATGATTCAGTACACATAATGTTGATCCTTTTGCAGAATCTGGGACATTACACAGCCCTTCCCAAAGAAACAACTGGCAAAAGTGCCAAAGAAAACCACTACTGTAATAGTAAAATGCTTATGGTCCACATAAGCCTGATAAACATTTTTTGTTTGTTTTTTTGTTTAACCTGAATTAGGGTGATTGGTGTACCATTCCAAGTAACAATGGACAAATGGCCGTTGCCAGAACATTCTAGTTAAAATTTAATGTTCATTGTGACAGATTGTTACAATGGATTTTCAGGCTGAGTGGTATGAGTTAAATTATTACAGTATTTGACCAGAGTGCCCCTTGGCAAGAAGAGCATATAATTGATTAGTGAAAGCTAAATCAAATCCAGTTGTGTCTACTTTGAGTATGACTTTGGATATCACCTATAACCAATATTTAAAAACATTCCTTCAAGTGGTGTAGTTAGGTAATCTTATGTTCTGGGCTTAATAGTCTAACATAAGGTTGAGAGTGGTGTTGAAAACTCCCATTGTTCTAGGTGCATTTTGTGACAGGGTATTACATTAGCGCGAGCAGTTTCTGAGCTCTGGGGCAGAACTGCGCCTAAGATTTCAGATTAAAACTGTAGAGTGGAAGGAAAGGAGGACCTTTTTCTGCCTCCCCACTTCCAGCTACTCTCTGGTGGCCGTAGAAGAGACCCTCTTAAGAATATTAGGGTGTAGGCAGGGGAAGGACTAGACCATGTGGAAAATGAGCACAATATTTTAGCTGCAGTTCATTCATTTTCAGCTTTGTATTCTTGTTATAAAAACAGTGCCTAGACATTCCTTTGTATTCTTGTTATAAAAACAGTGCCTAGACATAACCTAGTTTTATGGTGCCATTTAGCACCTAGCTTTCATATCTCAGTTTCTACCACTGGTTGAAAGATTTCATTAGATGCTAATAAGTATGAACTTCAATTTCCTCAAAATGTGGGAAGCTAGATCTGCTGCATTTGGCAGCAGCACTGATCTCAACTGGATTAATACTTCCCCAGAGTTACTGCAGTGAGGTTTTGCAAGCATATTCAGTATACAGTCATACCTCATGTTGTGTTTGCTTAGCTTGAGCGTTTTCAGGTTGCATCCCGTGGCGACCTGGAAGTACCGGAAAGGGTTACTTCTGGGTTTCACCGCAGGCACTCAAAATGACGTCATGCGCAGAAGTGGTGAATCGCGACACGCGCAGACGTGGGTTGCGTTCTGCTCATGTTGGGAACGGGGCTCCGGAACGGATCCCGTTTGCAACCAGAGGTACTACTGTACTGTTAATCACAGAATATTATTTTTTCGTCTTGCATTTTTTCTTGCAATTCAAGGCAAATAATAATTATTTTTTAACATTTGGCAACACACAGCTGGTGGAGTTATCCAAAGCGCAAGATATTGAAGCTGGGGATGGCACTACTTCTGTTGTTGTCATTGCCGGAGCTCTCTTAGATGCTTGTTCCAGACTCCTTCAGAAAGGTAGGTTTCACTTTTTAAAAAATACATAGGTAATTTTGGCATATGAAATAAATGGAGACTCAAAAGGATGAAATTGAAAGAGAAAGCTGAATATATAAACACCTGTGTAGTCCTAAGTATAGCATACATGTTTTCTTTTCCCAAAGTATGTGTACTAGTGAGTCTGTGGGAGGGAAGGGGGAAGGTGGTTGTCTATTTTGGACTTACTATTTTTTGGATATGTTGATATATCATCCAAAGCCAGTTTGAAGTCCATATCAGGATATCTGTTTCACAGTTTTTGACCTGGCAATATATTGTGAATCATCGTCTGTGTGCGCGCCATGTAAAAATCACAGTGTGTGTGTGTGTGTGTGTGTGAAGCCAGCCAGTGCCTCTACATGGCTCCATCCTTATTTCTGACATTGTGATATATCAGTGTATCACAATGTTTAGCTGGTGATATATCAGCATGTTGAAAATCAAATATTGCCCAGCCCTGCTCCTGACATGATATGACTATTGGATGGATGTATCTAAATTTTTGTATTGGCACTATTATGTACCTGTGGTAATTGTAACATATCTCCCCGAATGGATTTTTGTGTATATGTTCAGTGATACAAAGTTTTTGGAGGTTAGTAAAAATAATGATGATGAAGAAGATAGATCACGATATGACAAAGGAAAATATTCCAGAAAACTTTATTATAATTTTATTAGGGTTTTGGGTTTGTTGGTTTTTGTTTTTTTTGGAAGGAATTGGATCTTAATCAGAAAAAGAAACAATCGTTTTTATGGTGGTCCTAAAGTGTTGTTTCATGCATTGTGTTTTCTCTAAAATAATGGGGGTGGGGTCCAGGTAAAATGGATGATTAGTGTTTTATTTTAGTCAAGGCAATGGAAGGTTTGGAATTCTATTGCTAGAGTTCATTTGTCAACCAGTTTAATATTCAGGATTAAGGGCAATAAGTGGATGTGAGCTATATTAATGTGCAATATTGCAAAGCATATTTTATATGCTAATTCAACTGGAAACTTCACCCCCAATGACTTGTTTTTAAGTGTTGTTGAATAAATTTAAATTCCTGTTTTCTAGGAATTCATCCCACAATCATCTCTGAGTCATTCCAGAAGGCATTGGATAAAGGTACTGAGATCTTGACCAGCATGGGGCAGCCTGTTGAGCTGAGTGACAGAGAAACCCTACTTAACAATGCAGCTACTGCACTGAACTCAAAGGTGGGTAACTTGTGATATATGTGGTTACAGCATGTCTAGCTCGTGCTTTAAATATAAATTGCATGCAACTGTATTGACTAATAATTGAGACCAAAGTTTGGACCCTCCTTACAGTAATATTAGGATGCTTCAATTACTTAGAATTGCCAGGCATTTCTTGAGAGGAATGTTTTATGGTGGTGTTCTGATCCTGCTTGCCAGCATTTAAAGATAGGTGCTCCCTCTGCAGGATCCTTTGAATGTGTGTGGCATCATTATTTACTTGCAATGTTGCCTTTTAATATTGAAAATTCCAGCTGCACTGGCCAGAAAAGAGCCTTTGCAACTGGGTATTCTTTCCCCTTAGATTTTGCCCTGCTGCTCTTTAACTTCACCACTAAAATTGTATTGCTGAGTCAGAGATTTACTTAAAAATTCAGAATGGGAATTGCAACCTCCATACTGCTCTCTGGTTCTGTCTTAAATAAGAAAAGAAAAAGTAAGAAAACAACATGCCAATTACTTACTGTTATGAGTCTTACAAAGAAACAATATAAACTGTTGATCTCTGTTTAATTTAATGTAACTGTTAGGTAGATTGAAATTCAGATCTGTTGGTGGAAGTTCTTATGGAAATGTGCAAAACAAATGAAAACCCCCCAAGTAAAATGTGGGTCTTCACTAAATCCCTGCAGGTTGTATCACAGTATTCTAGTTTGCTTTCTCCAATGAGTGTGGAAGCTGTGATGAAGGTGATAGATCCAAATACAGCTAGCAGTGTGGATCTTAGAGACATCAAAATTGTTAAAAAGCTTGGGTAAGTAGTAATCTCAAAATACAAATTCTGTAACCTATTTATTTTAAATTATTATTGTGCTAGTTTACTCTTTCAATACTTCTTTCTAGAGGAACAATTGATGACTGTGAATTGGTTGAAGGGCTGGTCCTCACCCAGAAAGTGGCCAATGGTGGTATAACCAGAGTTGAAAAAGCTAAGATAGGTCTCATTCAATTCTGCTTGTCAGCTCCAAAGACAGATGTAAGTTGTTTTAATTTGTTATGTCTGCATCATTATGAGCTATCTTTACACATTGATTGCAACTTCTTAAAAATTCTAAGTATGCTAACAGTACATTATTTTATTTTACTTTCTGAATAGAATTACATGTCAAAAACTTAAAATAGGGGTGGACTGGCTTGTATGATCGGTTGTTTACATAGATTTTATGTGGTCCAACAACATATCAGATATTAAGCACTCTTGTTTTTAACAGTCAAAATCTTTGTTAAGGTTTCCTGTTAAGAATCAGCAGGAACTATTGGTCCACTACTGAACTGCCTGTATCTCTTCAGATTAAGCCTGAAAAATATGTCTTAGCATAAAATAGTCATTAGTGGCATATTCTTCTATAAGCTAAGCTTAAGGGAACATCTTACTGCTTAACTTGCAACTGAATGCTTTGATTGTAGACAGTGAGTTATATATTACTATACTACATATGGAAATTTTGATTAAGGGTAGCCAGCATGCTGGTTCCAACTGCCATCAGTCCCAGGCAGCATGGCCAATAGTAAGGAATGGTGGGAGTTGTACCACAATGTCTGTCTCTGATTGCTTAGTTAAGCTTTATTATGCTTCTTCTCCTGTTAGATGGATAACCAAATTGTTGTTTCTGACTACACTCAAATGGACAGAGTCTTGCGTGAAGAGAGAGCTTACATTCTCAATTTAGTTAAGCAAATTAAGAAGACAGGATGCAATGTGCTGCTCATTCAGAAATCTATTCTGCGGTATGTTTATTCCAGTAATGTGCTTGCTGTCGAAGAATGAATGATATTCGGGATTAAAATTGTTTACGGTGTGATGAGGTTTAAGAGACTTGCTCTGAAAAGTATTCCTTAAACCAGGGGCGGGCAACTGAATCTGGCCAGGGGACCAGACATTGAGCCACATTTGAGGCTCTGACCAACTGTCATATTTCACCCACACACATGTGGTTGAATGTTTAGTCCAACCACCTATTATGTTAGGTGACTCTAGTCTGCTGCTGAAGCAGCAATTTGAGTAAAGTGGGAAGTGGAGAGGGAGAGGGCTTGTAGGCCTTTTGGAGAGATTTAGGAAAAGCTTCAAACCAATGATGCACTTAATGACATCTAGTTGGGCCCAGGATACATAAAGGTGTGTTCTGAGTCTTGGGAAATTCTGAGTCTGATCAGAGTAGCTTGCCCATCACTAATAACGCTGCTGTGAGTCTGGTTGATTTTCTAGCTCATTCATTGCGTTGATTTCAGGGATGCTCTAAGTGATCTAGCACTACATTTCTTGAACAAAATGAAGATAATGGTGATTAAGGATATTGAAAGAGAAGACATTGAGTTTATATGTAAGGTAAGGAGGAGCTGTTAACTCGTTCTGCTGTAGGTGAATATTTGACTCAAAAAGTAATTGAAATTGGTCATAGTACTGATTGGCGCTGCTTTGGAATTTGTTACACACTTTGTATGTAGGCTGTGGGAGGAAACAATACGTGAAAGAATTAGTAGGCTCTATTAGTCTCACTTCTTCTCAAGGAAATAGTAATGTGCCATCTTGCCTATAAAGATGCAGCTGTAAACTGTCTTATTTCAAGCTTATACCTGAGTGGTCGGAAGTAAGTCCCACCAAATTTAATGGGACTTCTTCCTGGGTAAGTGCATATAGGATTGCAGCCTGAGTATAAAGTATAGCATATTGAACTATATCATATCTTTTTAATCTATTGTCCCTGTGTTTATTTTTGAAAAGACCATTGGAACTAAGCCAGTTGCTCATATTGATCAGTTTACTGGGGATATGCTGGGATCTGCTGAACTGGCAGAAGAGGTCAGTTTAAATGGATCTGGAAAGCTAGTAAAGGTAAGCAGAACTCAATGTTTAGCTATTTAGCTTGCTTCTTTATGACACTTGAGGAAGTAATTTTCATTTCATTTTCATAAAATGTATACATTGCTTGATTGTAAAAACCTTAAAACAGTTTACAAAAAGATAAAACCATAAAATCAGGATTTATAAAAATACAATACATTAGAACAGCGAGGCCCAACTTTTCTTACTCTAGGTCTCTGTCAGAGCCCTCCTGCCTCCTTCCCAAAGCCCAGCGCCTTGCTTACCCAGCTTTGGGAAAATGGGACGGAGAGGGGGTCAAATGTTGCAGGGAACCGCCAGAAAGGCCTCACAGGTGGCAGACGGCCCCTGGGCTGTGTGTTGGACCACTTGCATTAAAACATACAAAAAGTTAAACAACTAAGATTACAATTCATATCATTACCAAGCATTTGGTTAGGCTTGTATAAACAGGAATGTCTTTAACAGAGCCCCAAACAAATACAGTTGTACCTTGGATCCCGAACGTCCTGGAACTCTGATGTTTTGGCTCCTGAACGCTGAAAATGCAGAAGTGATTGTTCCTGTTTGCGAACTTTTTTTGTAACCCAAATGTCCAACAGGGCTTCCGCGGCTTCCTGCAGCCAATCAGAAGCCATGATTTGGTTCTCAAACGTTTTGGAAGTTGAACGGACTACCGGAATGGATTCCGTTCGACTTCCAAGGTACAACTGTACAGTGAAATTGTATCTGTTGTTTGATATAAATAGGCAGGGAGTTCCACACTAAACTATTGAGTTATTACAAATGTGGAAGGGGTATTATGTGGCACCTGTAGTGCCAGTTCCACCAATTGAAGTTGTCAAGTGGGCACATGTTTGGTAAGGCAATCACGTAGGTAAACTGGTCCCAAGTTACAGTTGTACCTCAGAAGTTGAACGCCTTGTGAGTCGAATGTTTTGGTTCCTGAATGCCGCAAACCTGGAAGTGATTGTTCCGGTTTGCAAACATTCTTTGGAACCCGAAGGTCCAACATGGGTTCCTCAACTTACGATTGGCTGCAGGACCTTCCTGCAGCCAATCAGAAGCCGCGCCTTGGTTTCCGAATGATTTGGAATTTGAACAGACTTCCGGAATTGATTCTGTTTGACTTCTGAGGTACAACTGTGTATGCCAGTAGTAACACTAATAGCAATGTGTGTGAAACGCAACCTTCCACACAGAATGAAACCTCACCACCCTAGAGTTAATGATCCCTCTATCATAGTGCTGATTCCCAAAAGAAATTATGCTGAAGCTTTACTGTGGGGTATTTTCATAACTTTTGGATTACTGTGAAAATTGCTCCTTGAGGCTCTCATCTTCACCTGGCAAAAAGATAAAAGGGTAAAGGTACCCCTGCCCGTACAGGCCAGTTGTGACCGACTCTAGGGTTGCGCGCTCATCTCGCTCAAGAGGCCGGGAGCCGGCACCGTCCAAAGACACTTCCGGGGCACGTGGCCAGCGTGACGAAGCTGCAACTGGTGAGCCAGCACCAGTGCCGCACACAGAAACACCGTTTACCTTCCCGCTATAAAGCGGTACCTATTTATCTACTTGCACTTAGGGGTGCTTTCGAACTGCTAGGTTGGCAGGAGCTGGGACCGAACGACGGGAGCTCACCCCGCTGCGGGGATTCGAACCGCCGACCTTACGATCAGCAAGTCCTAGGCACTTTTTACCCCCAGCGCCACAGATAGTCCACCCTTTATTGGTACCAGGAGATTATAGCAGGACTCAGGGAAGACAGTCATCTCTAATTTGTGATGGGCCAAGCCACTTATAACATAGTTAGCCTCTACAGCAGACCATTAATGGAACACTGGGGTAATATGCTTCTGCTGATACAACCCTATGAGGGAGTAGACTGCTACATTTCTCACTGGTTGAAGCTTCCAACAATGTGAAGAGCAGCCCCAAGCAGGCATCACACTATTTTAGGTGGTTTGATGGACATGCATGGTTGTCATCTTCTTTCCATCTGATCAAGAACTTTATTCATCTCCATTGGGATTGTCCGGATGTTGGAGTCAATTCTTTCTGCTCAATCAGATCTAGAATGATCTTTGGGAGTACTTCATTGACTCTCTTTGGGTGGGGCATAGGAGCAGTGCTTCTAATTCTCTAAATATTGTAGTGACACTGTTTTTGCCCTGCAGATTACAGGTTGTGCTAGCCCTGGGAAAACAGTAACAATTGTGGTCCGTGGCTCCAACAAACTAGTAATTGAAGAAGCTGAACGTTCAATTCACGATGCTTTGTGTGTCATACGCTGTTTGGTAAAGAAAAGGTAACGTATAAGATTTATAGACCAGTAAAGTCACCATTCAACTTTACAAATGCCTTTTGTTAACATTTTCAAACTGCAAAATTCTAATTTCAGAGCCCTGATTGCAGGTGGTGGAGCACCAGAAATAGAGTTGGCCTTACGCTTGGATGAATATTCTCGCACCTTGAGTGGCATGGAGTCTTATTGTGTACGTGCTTATGGAGAGGCCTTGGAAATAATTCCTTCCACCCTGGCTGAAAATGCAGGCCTTAATCCTATTTCTACTGTGACTGAGTTGAGAAACAGACATGCACAAGGAGAGAGAACTGCAGGAATTAATGTCAGAAAGGTAAGGTGCAAAGTGGTGAGACAAAAGAAATACATATTATTGTGTATTATTCCATATAATTTTGTTTTTTATATTGGAGTTTATTATGTTGTTTATTGTATGCTGCTCACTGCATTATGCATAACTCAAAGGTACAGTCAAAATATCATGTATTTGTTTTCTTTATTTCTGGTGTTCCGCCTGTGAGTGTAATTTTACTTGTAGCCAAAATGGTACCATCTGTGCAGAACAGAGAGATATCAAAAGATATTGCAGATCGCTGAGGTACAGGATATATTTAAAGGCAAAAAAAATTGGGGGGGGGGGGCTCCCTAGAAACAGCCTGATTAAGATTGAATTTGATTAGTGACCACAAAATGCTGACTGGTGGTTGGGGTGGTTTGGCTGGTTGAATAGAAAACGAGGTTTGAAGTAGCTGGACTCATGAACAGCAGTTGCCTGCACTGCAACATTTTGTTGCAGTGGCTGGGGCAACCTAGTCAGGTGTGCAGAATACTACTACTAAGTGTAATTTCAATAATAATTGGCAGCCTCTGCAGAGGAATAAAATAGAGGAATCTCTTGGGTTGCATTCTAGTTACATGGTATTGATTCATCAAAAAATCAGAGGTGAAATGTTGACCCCAGTTAATATATTCAGTTTCATAAAAACAGCATTGACATAAAATTCACTTGCATTCTCAAGCCTATTTTGCTGTTCAGCTGTTGACAGTTGCTAAATATATTTTTATTTTGTTTATTTCTGAGTTTAATATTTTTAAAAATTCTAAGTGTTGTACAAGCAATACAACTTAACATAAAATGGCAAAATGGTATCATAAAAACAAATCTAGTGATACAGGGTCCAGTTGGAACTTAAACGTAGACTCAGATGGATTCATTCAACACGGATCTTGGTCCAGTTGGTTCCAAAATATAAAACTTTATCTTAAATGCAAGAGCTACTCATTGGAACTTCACTTTACTTATGTTTGAAAAATGTCAAGTGTGGTTTTTGAAGCTTGATAGTGGAATTTACCTAGATATAATTGATTGCGGCTTACTGATAAGCGGCTTACTGATCCAAGGAACCAAGAATTAAATATTTGGCTCTGTCCGTAGATCCATCAAAAGTGACCTTTTATTGCCCAGTTAAGCAACAGAAAAAGTGGCTTGCTTTTATTTTCATGTTGTTAAATTTAATCTTTGATGGAAACCTACTGTCAGGGAACTGCCATCGGAAAGACAGGAGGTGGAGAGGCTCTCAGAAGGCAGGAGAGAGTCAGCAGCGGAGGAAGGCACCAGTAGGGGGAAATCGGGAAGTCTTAAGGAGAGAGAGATGGAGGCATGGCTCAGGGACTCTTCTAGCAGTAACAGCGGAGGAGTTTCAGATCCTCCCATAAGCACCCCCACTCCTCGCCGGAAACTGTCGCGCCGAGAATCCAGACGACGCGTTTCCGTCAAGGAACTTTTCTGTTGGAATAGATTCCGTAGACGCCCACTGTCGGATTCTACCAGCGACTGACGGAGCCATGCTTTGGGGGCTCCGTTAGAGACAGAGGTTGGCTGGCTAGCCAAAACCCGGAGGGATCAAGCTTTACGCACAAGCAGCTCATTATCCCATCATACCTACTATGTAACAACTGAGAAGTCTTTTATTATTATTATTATTATTATTATTATTATTATGACATTTTACTGGTGTTACAAAAATAATTATATATATAACTTGATTGTACAGCTTATTGCGGTTCTATTAAAAATGGTAAAGATTAACATAGTGCTATAAAATATTTGCTTATTTTAAGGCTACTTCAACTACAATTAGTATAATTAAATATATTCCTTGGCTGCATGCCATCAGTGCCTCATATACTTACTGCACAATAATATTTGTTCTTTCCTACAAGATAAGATCATGTACAGCATGCTCAAAAACACTTGTAAACTTGGATGTGAATATGGTTAAGTGAGTTGATTGGCCACCTGATGAGGCAGCAGTGCATTTCTCCAGAATGAAAATGTTGAGATACCTAATTTCATATAATTTATGCTGGTAATTTGTTTATAAACTGAGGTTTCCATTCTTAATTTGTAGGGTGGAATTTCCAATATCCTGGAAGAATTGGTGGTCCAGCCTCTGTTGGTTTCCATCAGTGCTCTGACCCTAGCGACAGAAACAGTCCGCAGTATTCTTAAGATTGATGATGTGGTAAGTTACACTTAAAGGCTTACATTATTGCAAATGGATATTTCATAGCAGTTAACAAATGTTAAATGACAATTCCTATTATATCATAATGTGAATCTGCAAGCTAACATGCTGCATTTGTGACTAAATGATGAAAGTTGCTGTTCAAATTTAAAGAGACAAATAACTTAGTGAAAGTGTAGATTAATGCTGGATACAAACAATGATACAAAATAATGTTGGTGATGCAGAGACATTTGAAGGTAATGGTTAAAAGTATCATTCCATACCATTCTGTTTCTCTTTGCAGGTGAATACTCGATGAGATGACTAAAGAAACAGACTGTGCAGCTCAGCACAGTGTCACAAGTTTGGAATGCAGTTCCTTCATTGGATGTTGCATAACTCCCAGTTACATTTCATATATACTTGTCAACTTAAATTAATAAAACCTTAAATTCTCAAGGCATATCTTGTTTGCATTGTCTTTATAGCTAACAAAGCGTGCCCTCAGCAGTTTACAACAATTGATGCTGTTAGAGTTAAAACCAGTATTGCCACAGAAACTAAAGTTGCCACTCTTTATTTCAACTGATCAGTTGCTTAAAAATGTTTATAGTTATGCTAGGCAGTAAGCCATGGTAGCTTCAAACTCAAAGTCAAACTTAACAGAAGACAAGCCAAAGGGCTTTCTGGATAAGGATGGAAGTAATTTGTGTTTCTCGTCTGTAATTCCACATCTTTACTTCAGCTGAGACGACATGTTTTCATTTCAGCTTTAATTAAACGCCTAAAACGAATGGTGTCAGAAGTTACATCAGTTCATGCTGCTGGTGACATGAGCTCTTGTACAGTGGTGCCTCGCAAGACGAAATTAATTCGTTCTGCGAGTTTTTTCGTCTTGCGAGTTTTTTCGTCTTGCGAAGCACGGATTCCCATAGGAATGCATTGAAAATCAATTAATGCGTTCCTATGGTCAAAAAAAGTCCAAACAAAGCCAAATTTGGTACAAAGAGTTTATTAAGTGCTCTTTAAAGTCACACATACTGTAAAGAGCATTTCAAAAATTGAAGGAACAATAAGTTTCTAAACATGACAGAAAAGCATTTAAAAATCACCAAAGTGTACAGCACCGTACATACATTTTCTAAGACTCTGGGGGACCACTCGAAGAAGGTTCCTCTTCCACTCTTTGCTTCTTGCTGAAGAACCTGTCCATGGTCTGCTGCTTCATCCGCCTTTTCAGCACCTCCCTGAAAGACGACATGACCCTCATATCAAAAGTGTTCGCAAGGTCACGTGTCAGGTCCTTGTCAGGGTGGTGCCGCTGTGCAAAAACCTGCACATCTTTCCACTTCTGGCAAATGTCCCTCAGTTCTTTGGAGGACAGCCGTTCCTCAGTTGCTTCCTCCTCTTCCAGCGAGGCCTGCTCCTGCACAGCCTCTGCCTGCAGTTCAACCGGCTCCTGGGTGGTCAGCTCGTGGTCGTGCTCCTCCACCAGCTCGCTGACATCCTCCTCTGTGACCTCCAGGCCCATGGTCCTCCCCAAGGAAACAATGTTCTGCACCACTGTTGACTCTGGTGCATCAGAGTCACTTGGTGCCACACAGTTCGGCCACAGGCTGCGCCAAGCGCAATTCAAATTCCTCTGGTTGATCCCGTCCCAGGCCGTGGTGATCATCTTCAAGCAGGTGACGATGTCGAAGTGGTCCTTCCAGAATTCTCGCAGGGTGATGTTGGTGCAATCAGTCACCTCGAAGCATCGCCTGAAAAGCTCCTTGGTGTAGAGTTTTTTGAAATTGGTGATGACCTGCTGATCCATCGGCTGGTGCAGTGGCGTGGTGTTAGGCGGCAGGAACATGATGTTGATGAAGCTGAACTCCTCCAACAAGTCCTCCTCAAGGCCTTTAGGATGAGCAGGAGCATTGTCCATCAGAAGCAAAGCCTTCAGCGGCAGGTCGTTGTCCAGCAGGTACTGTTTGACAGCAGGGCCAAAAGCAAGATTGACCCAGTCCACAAACAGCACACATGTGACCCAAGCCTTACTGTTGGATCGCCACATGACACTCAGCTGCTCCTTGTCGACCTTGTGTTTCTTGAAGGCCCGTGGGTTCTCCGAGTGGTACACCAGCAGGGGCTTGATCCTCAGGTCGCCGCTTACGTTGGCACAGAAGAGCAGGGTCAGACGGTCCTTCATGGGCTTGTGGCCAGGCAACTTGGCCTCCTCCTGAGTGATGAAAGTCCTTTTGGGCATCCTCTTCCAAAACAGCCCGGTCTCGTCGCAGTTGAAGACCTGCTGTGGAACGTAGCCCTCCGTCGTCACAACCTCCAGGAACTCTGCTGCAAAGTCTTCAGCCGCAGGAACATCAGAACTGGCAGCCTCTCCATGCTGTGGATTCCAGATCTCGTCTTGAACCGGTCAAACCAGCCTCTGCTTGCCTTGAAGACTTCTGGCTCGCCTGAGGTTCCTGGCTGTTGCTGGACGAGGTCTGCGTGCAAGGCCTTGGCCTTCTCACAAATGACGGCCTCAGTCACTGTGTCCCCTGCACGCTGCTTCTCTCTAACCAGATGAGCAGCAACTTCTCCACCTCCAGAACAGCTGGGCGGTTCTTCACGATCCTGGTGACTCCCTTGGCTACATCAGTCGCAAGGATCTTCTCCCTCATCTTCAGGATGGTCCCGATGGTCGATGGATTCCTCCCGTACTCCCTGGCGAGGTCTGTCACACGCATTCCACCGTCGTGCTTCCGGATGATTTCCTTCTTCATTTCCAGCGTAACCTCCTTCCTCTCGCCAGCCTCTGCAGCAGCAGTCTTCTTGGGCCCCATGGCAGCACAGCTCCTACCTTTGCAAACCCAAACAAAAAAAATCAGTGGTTCACATCCAAAAAATTCAAAAGCACCAAACCTCCTAGAAAACACACAAGCTTCCAGATTCTTGCAAACCCCTTCTCAACTATTCCCCCAGCCACCCACCACACAGAAATCCAAACCCAGAAATCTTTTTTTTTAACAACAGCAGAGTGCCCCAATGGTCACAAAAAATCATAAAAATGCAGAAAAACACACACAAGCTTCCAGATTCTTGCAAACCCCTCCCCAACACCAAGTCCTTGAATTGCAAACACCCCAATCCAAAATCCAAACCCCCCAAAAAAAGTTTTAAAAGTTTAACTTACCAAATGGCTGCTAAATAAGTTTTGGAAAAGCTTCAAAAATCACCAAAGTCTTCAAAAACCTCAAAGAAGGCTACCACACCGCTTGCTATGAGTTGCTCCTCGAAGTCAAGTCGCAACTGCACCTCTTCAAGCAATGCACCCTGGGTATTAACGGTTTTAAGAAAAAAGGAAACAAACTTGCAAGACGTTTTCGCCTTGCGAAGCAAGCCCATAGGGAAATTCGTCTTGCGAAGCAACTCAAAAAACGAAAAACTCTTTCGTCTTGCAAGTTTTTTGTCTTACAAGGCATTTGTCTTGCGAGGTACCACTGTACCATAAATCTAGATCAGTCTTCTAAGGTGCCTCAAGACTTTGTAACAACAGAACTTACAACTAGGTTCCTGCTTGGCAGGGGGTTGGACTCGATGGCCCTTGTGGTCTCTTCCAACTCTATGATTCTATGATTCTAACTAATACAATTGCCTCTACAATTTGTCCTGAGCGAGTCTGCCTAGACTTGCTGTCACCATTGAAAAAAAGCCAGTGTAATTTAGTGGTTAGAGTGTTGGGTGTGGGAGATCAGCATTGCCACTCTGCCATGAAACTTGCTGGATGGAGTTGGGCCAGTCACTCTTTCAGCCTAACTGACCTTGCAGAGTTGGAGGGGAAGAACCATGTTGAGCTAGGAAAGGTGGGATATAAACGTCATAATCTGAATTAATAAAAACAGCTTTTATATTCTTAATGAAATCTGTTACACATCTGTTCAGAAGTAAACCACTTAGAGTATAATTAAGTTTACTCCCAAGCGTGTACATGGTTGCACATTAGTGCAATGTGCAGGGGTAGAAAGAAAACTAGAGAAATACCCAAATTCCTGTTTTATTTGGGACCTCTGCATACAAATCAATAGAGCAAAATGCACATGCGTTAATTTGGTGCTGCCATTGGGTTCAGAGGACCGCTATTAAACCATACTTATCTGTGGTATGTATGTATGTATGTATGTATGTATGTATGTATGTAGGTGGCGCTGTGGGTTAAAGCTTCAGCGCCTAGGACTTGCCGATTGAAAGGTTGTTGGTTCGAATCCCTGCAGTGGGGTGCGCTCCCGCTGCTCAGTCCCAGCGCCTGCCAACCTAGCAGTTCGAAAGCACCTCCGGGTGCAAGTAGATAAATAGGGATCGCTTACCAGCGGGAAGGTAAACGGCGTTTCCGTGTGCGGCTCTGGCTCACCAGATGCAGCTTTGTCACGCTGGCCACGTGACCTGGAAGTGTCTCCGGACAGCGCTGGCCCCTGGCCTTTTAAGTGAGATGGGCGCACAACCCCAGAGTCTGTCAAGACTGGCCCGTACGGGCAGGGGTACCTTTACCTGTACAATAAGCTGAGGTGCATATTTTCTGAAAGGTCTCTTGAAGTATTGTCCATTTTCAATGCAATTGCTACTTTTCAGTAAAGCAGACAGGGTTAGCTAAGTCAGTTCAAGGGCAGTAACCATACATCTTCTCTATCATCCAGTGCTCTCTTGAACTTGGGTAACAATATAGTTGTACAGCATAGAATGAATGGAGATCTGCCCCTGATAATGCATTTCATCAACAGAAACCCAATAAGGCAATAGCTCTTGAAGTTTATAGAGAGCTGTTGTAAAAAGTTTATTTGGCTATGTCCGAAGTAAGAGTAAGAACAAGCAAGTGGTAGGTTCTCTGCGTGGGGAACATGGAGAAATGCTGTTGGGTGACAGAGAAAAAGTGGAACTACTCAACGCTTACTTTGCCTCTGTCTTCACCCAAAATAAAAGTGATGCTGCCCAACTTGGTGATGACAGAATAATGATGTAAGGAGGGAGCTGCAGCTCAAGATAGGAAAAGAGGTAGTAAGGGAACACAGAGCTATTTTAAATGAATTCACATCTCCAGGGCCTGATGAACTGCATCCAAGGGTACTAAAGGAGCTTGTGGATGTAGTTTCAGAGCCTTTGTCTATTATCTTTGAGAATTACTGGAGAACAGGTGAGATCCCTACACACTGGAGGTGGGCAAATGTCCCCATCTTCAAAAAGGGAAAGGAAGACCCAGGTAACTACTGGCTGGTGAACTTGACATCGATACTAGGGAAGGTCGTAGAACAGATAATTCAACAGTCAGTCTGTGAGCATTTGGAAAAGGATGCTGTGATTACTAAAACCCAGAATAGGTTTCTCAAAAGTAAGTCATGCCAGACCAATGTGATTTATTTGATGGAATTACAAACTTATATATATAAAATAAACCAAACTGTGGGAGACAGTGGAAGACAGAAGTGCCTGGCGTGCTCTGGTCCCTGGGGTCACGAAGAGTCGGACACGACTAAACGACTAAACAACAACAAATAATAATTAAATAAATGATAATTATAGTAACAATATCCCTTACGCGGCCTGCTGCTGTCACTTGCACACATCGCGGGGTGTGTGTGTGTGTGAGCTGATGTGATGTGATGTCCACGCTGCAGAGTGGAGCTTGGGGGAGGGAGGTGGCCCCTCCATTATAAATTTGTGGGAGCCCAGCCACAAGTCAGTGCCTATGCTCAAAACAGTGTGGGAGGAAATAAGAGTGGCCTGCAGTGCAGGAATCTCAGCTAAAGCACCCAGGACAGATTGCCTCATATATATGGGGTTGGCGCCCGTCTGCCTGGGGCAGGGGTCTGCAACCTTTCAGACAAAAAGAGCCACTTGGACCCGTTTCCAAAAAAACAACAACAACTGGGAGCCGCAAAAACATTGCAACATTTAAAACAAATATAACACTGTATATATTGTTTCTTGCCTTAATGTTGTATATACAGGATCGTGCAGTCAGCTGTCAATCTCAAGAAAAAAGGACAAATAGCTAATTAAAATATTTAATTTACAACCAGGTAACCAGGTTAATGGGACTTTTGCTCCTGAACCTCAGTGCTCAGTGTCTGCACATCAGGGCTGTAAGACGTCACCTTCATTTTCACACAGGCTTGCAAGCTGTCATCTGTGAGGCGTGATCGGTGTTTGTTTTTAATATAGTTCATGTTGATGTTGGAGAAGACCTGCTCACATACATATGTGGAACCGAAGATCGACAGGACTCCAAATGCATACTTTTTCATGTTTATATAAGTGTTGGGGATGGCATTCCATGTTTCGAATACAAGTTTGTCCTGTTTGGGAAGGTTTTCAATATCACTCCATTTATGATTCTGAGCCAGAATGGCCTTCTGACGGGCAACATCCTCAAGAGTAGCGGTCAAGCATTTGAACTTGGACACCCATATATCTTTGTCGGCTATATCGGCCAGTTCCAGCTCAAGATCAGGTTGACTTACACCTGGAAATGCAGTCATATTCAATAGGGATGGATCGATCGCCAGGGGAGTGACAGGGAAGGATAATGTGTTTTTTTCCTCTCTGAACCCACAGAATCGTTTCCCAAACGAGCTTTGCATTGCGGTGATTGCAGACTTGAAATATTCCAAATTTATCGTATCATGACTTTGTTTGAACTCTCTCAAAGAGGGAAAGTGAGACAGTGTACCTCTCTGGAAATCTTTGACAAACACTGTCAACTTGCGCTCGAATGCCAAAACCTCCTCCAGCATGTGCAGGGCTGTGCCTCCTTTCCCCTGAAGGGTTGTATTTAGCGTGTTTAGATGGGCTGTCATGTCTACCATAAAATGTAATTTTTCCAGCCACTCTGGCTGTTCCAGCTCAGCAAAGGTAAGCTCTTTGCTGGCCAGGAAGGTTTTTACTTCTTCCAAACATGTGACAAAGCGTTTTAGCACCTCGCCTCTGGACAACCACCGGACCTTGTTGTGGAGCAGGAGGTCTGAATATGTGCTTTCCACCTCATCCAATAGCAAACGAAACTGGCGGTGGTTTAAACCCTTTGCCATTATCTTATTAACAATCTGAATGACCACATCCATCACTTTTGTGCATTCGGGGGGAAATGTTTGAGCACACAATGCCTCTTGGTGCAGGATGCAATGAAATGACAGCAGCGTTCTACCCAGTGCCTTCTGCAGTAGAGCCACAAAGCCCTTCTGTGCTCCTCTCATGCTCGGTGCCCCATCAGTAGCCACTGAGACCAGGTGGTTGGTGTTTATTTTTTTAGCACTTAAAAAGTCCAGGACAGCCTTACAGATATCCTCACCCCTTGTTTGGTCTTTTAGTGGTATCAGCTCAATCAGTTCTTCCTGTGGCCCAGAAGAGTTCACATATTGGCAGAACAGCGCTATTTGTTCAATATCACCTTTATCTTTGGACTCATCACAGGCGATGGAGTACGCCACAGCTGAATTAATGTCTTGAATTTGCTGTTTGCTAATGTTTTCTGCCATTTTTAGGGTTCTGTCTTTAACAGTCTTCGCAGACAGAGGCATGTCTTTGATTTTCTGCACAATTTCATTCTTGTTTTTGAAGTCCATGTATAGATGTTCCGAAACCTTAAGGAATGCTTCTTTTATATACTCTCCATCTGTGAACGGCTTCCCATGCTTGACTATTTCCTGAGCGGCTACAAAACTAGCATATGTTGTGGAATTTGCAAACTTCACCCAATTCTTGAAATTATTTTTGCTCCTATCAACCTTCCTCATAAGTTCTGCAACGGCTTTTCGTCTCTCATCTCCATCTGGATATTTTTCTGCAAAGGCTGCGTGTTTATTCTGGAAATGTCTTGCAATATTTGACTTTTTGTTGTTTGCAAATTTCTCACCACATATTAAGCATACTGGTAAACCAGTCTTGTCAGTAGAGAATGCAAATGATTCTGTCCATGTATCATTAAACATTCTGTTTTCTTCAGAAATTTTTCTTTTCTTGCCTTTATCCATGGCTGGCCTACCGGGGGTCCAAAACAGGGACGCAATTAGAAATCAGAGGGCTCCATAGCAAAATTTGCTATGCCCGATGTCAGGGAACTGACATCAGAGTGAGAGGCGAAGGGGAGGCTCCCAGATTCTGCAGGCAAAGGACCCAGCACCAGGGGGAGAAGCAGCTTGGTAGAGGGGGGAGGAAATCAGCGCAACACCAGGGATAAAGGGGGGCAGATGGGGGAAGCGGAGAGAGAGCTCTGGGATTCTTCTCTGTACATCAGTGAGTAGAACCCTCCACTAGCCACGCCCTCCCTGCGCAGAAGACTCCCGCGCAGTGAGAGGAGAAGGCGACTGGGAGTCAGACAGCTTCTATGCTGGAAGAGGTTTAAGAAATGCCCACAGACGGATTCTGCTAGCGACTGAGACAGCTACGCGGAGATGGGCTGTGCAGTCAGAACGGTTTTAAAAGGCAATTAAGCCTAGAGAGGCGGCAGTTTACGCACGAGTAACTCAGACCCATTACACATGCCCCAAAGTGTACCATAAATCATAATCAGTGCCTGATGTAAATAATAATTAATAATGAGGCATTCGTCATTATAAAAATACCTTTTTTGACACTTTTTATTATTTCTTTGTTTGACCCCTCAGAATTACTCCTCCTCATAGAAATAAACATTAAATTAACAAGTTACCTTTTTTTGAGTGTGTGTTCTTCACTCCCCTTCAAAACAGTGACCAGTGTATATGGCCCCTTTCAATGCAGCCTGCTTACAAAGGCGGGAAAGACCAGCAATAAGCTGTTGCATAACGTTCCCCAAGGAAAGCGTTAGCTATTCATAGAATCATAGAATCATAGAGTTGGAAGAGACCACAAGGGCCATCGAGTCCAACCCCCTGCCAAGCAGGAAACACCATCAGAGCACTCCTGACATATGGTTGTCAAGCCTCTGCTTAAAGACCTCCAAAGAAGGAGACTCCACCACACTCCTTGGCAGCAATTCACCAAACTTTCACCAAACTTTCCCCTGCTTAAGTTTAAAAAGGGGCTTCAAGCAACTAAAAAGGGGCTTCAGGCAACTAACTCCACGTGGAATTCCACGCGACCGCGACTTGCTATGCCCAATAATCAATGCCACAAAATGCCACAGAAAATTAACCAGGGCCCCAGTAAACCATAAATCATAATCAGTGCCTGATGCAAATAATAATTAATAATGAGGGCCCAATGTCATCCTCGTCATTATAAAAATAATCCCTCTCTTCGCGCCGCCCAGCCTCCCAAGAAAAAACCCCCACCTCAAACAGTCACAAAGCACAAATTCCACGCGACCGCAACTTGCTATGCCCAATAATCAATGCCCCAAAATGCCACAGAAAATTAATCAGGGCCCCAGTGTACCATAAATCATAATCAGTGGCTGATGTAAATAATAATTAATAATGAGGCATTCGTCATTATAAAAATACCTTTTTATTATTCATTTGTTTGACCCCTCAGAATTACTCCTCCTCATAGAAATAAAATTAACAAGTTACCTTTTTTTGAGTGTGTGTTCTTCACTCCCCTTCAAAACAGTGACCAGTGTATACGGCCCCTTTCAATGCAGCCTGCTTTCCCCAAGGAAAGAACAATTCACCAAACTTCCCCCTGCTTAAGTTTAAAAAGGGGCTTCAGGCAACTAACTCCTCCGCCTCCACTCCTCGCCTCCTCCCCTCGCCTCCACTCCTCGCCTCCTCCCCTCGCCTCCTCCCCTCGCCTCCACTCCTCGCCTCCTCCCCTCGCCTCCTCCCCTCGCCTCCGCCCCTCGCCTCCTCCCCTCGCCTCCACTCCTCGCCTCCTCCCCTCGCCTCCTCCCCTCGCCTCCTCCCCTCCCCTCGCCTCCACTCCTCGCCTCCACTCCTCGCCTCCTCCCCTCGCCTCCTCCCCTCGCCTCCACTCCTCGCCTCCTCCCCTCGCCTCCTCCCCTCGCCTCCTCCCCTCGCCTCCGCCCCTCGCCTCCTCCCCTCGCCTCCACTCCTCGCCTCCTCCCCTCGCCTCCTCCCCTCCCCTCGCCTCCACTCCTCGCCTCCACTCCTCGCCTCCTCCCCTCGCCTCCTCCCCTCCCCTCGCCTCCACTCCTCGCCTCCACTCCTCGCCTCCTCCCCTCGCCTCCTCCCCTCGCCTCCGCCCCTCGCCTCCTCCCCTCGCCTCCACTCCTCGCCTCCTCCCCTCGCCTCCTCCCCTCGCCTCCTCCCCTCCCCTCGCCTCCACTCCTCGCCTCCTCCCCTCGCCTCCTCCCCTCGCCTCCACTCCTCGCCTCCTCCCCTCGCCTCCTCCCCTCCCCTCGCCTCCACTCCTCGCCTCCACTCCTCGCCTCCTCCCCTCGCCTCCTCCCCTCGCCTCCACTCCTCGCCTCCTCCCCTCGCCTCCTCCCCTCGCCTCCTCCCCTCGCCTCCGCCCCTCGCCTCCTCCCCTCGCCTCCACTCCTCGCCTCCTCCCCTCGCCTCCTCCCCTCCCCTCGCCTCCTCCCCTCGCCTCCACTCCTCTCCTCCTCCCCTCGCCTCCTCCCCTCCCCTCGCCTCCACTCCTCGCCTCCACTCCTCGCCTCCTCCCCTCGCCTCCTCCCCTCCCCTCGCCTCCACTCCTCGCCTCCACTCCTCGCCTCCTCCCCTCGCCTCCTCCCCTCGCCTCCACTCCTCGCCTCCTCCCCTCGCCTCCTCCCCTCGCCTCCGCCCCTCGCTTCCTCCCCTCGCCTCCTCCCCTCGCCTCCGCTCCTCGCCTCCTCCCCTCGCCTCCGCTCCTCGCCTCCTCCCATCGCCTCCTCCCCGGAGCCGCAGCAAAGGCTTTAAAGAGCCACATGCGGCTCTGGAGCCGCAGGTTGCCGACCCCCGGCCTGGGGGGACAAGGGTGATTATAGGTATTGGGGTCCGTGCGCCTGGATGTCAACCACAAAGTCGGTGGTTCGAGCCCAGCCAAGGACAACGCAGGGGGTTGGACTAGATGACCCCTGAGGTCCCTTCCAACTCCGCAGTGCGAGAGAGAAGAGAAAGGACGAGAAGAGCATCCAGCAAAGGGCCTTTCTGGAACAGCCGGGGCTCCGCGTTCGCCAGCGGGCGAGGGCTTTTTGTCCCGCGGGAGGCGCCGTAGCGCCGTCGCCTTGGCAACCGAGCCGGGCCAAGCGGCCTTGCGCTGCGCCGCGCGAAGAGAGCCATGGACGCGGCCCACCGAGCCGCCCTGCTCGCGGCCTCCTGCCTCCACACGCCGGTCGACCCGCGCACCAGGGCCCCGGTCGCGCTTTACGAGAGGGAGGGCGGAAGGCCCGCGCCGGGGGGCGGCGAGAGGCAGGTAGGCGGGAGGCCGAAAGCGGGGGAGGCCAGAGTCGGCGGGGGGGGGGGGGGCGGAGCTGCCCCCTGGTGGCCGCGGGAGGGAACGGCAGGAGGAGCCTTTGCCCCCTTCCTCCCAGGAAAAGAGGCACTTGCTGCGTGTCTCCAGGCAAAAGAGCGGAGGGGACAAGGGACTATTAAGTTTAATATTAATATTAATATTAATATTAATATTAATATTAATATTAATATTAATATTAATATTAATATTAATATATTAATTAATTAACAACAACTGCAATAATAATAATAATAATAATAATAATAATAATAATAGTAGTAGTAATAATAAACTTAATAGTCCCTTGTCCCCTGAAGCAAGCACGCACACATGCAATAACCACAAAGAAAGAAAAATAATAATGAAAATACTCCCACCCAGTCATTAGCAGGCAAACAACTATTTTGCCAAAGAGCAGGGAGGGGGTTTAGGCTAGATGGAAGTAAAATCTTTTTATTGTTTTTGTTTATTCATTTATTTCGCACAATTTATACACCGCTTGATTGTTAAAAACCTCAGAGCTTTTTAGAAAAAGATAAAACAATAAAATCGAGAAAAATTCACAACCATAGTTTAAAACCTGCAGAAGTTAAAATACTGAAACAGATTAAAATTACCTGAACTTTCTAAACCCCTGGTAAGGCTCGTCTAAACAAGATTTTTTAAGCTTAAAAAGGTAAACATAAGCTTACTAGTTGCTTTTTACCCAGAAGATCGCCAAGTGACTTCCAGCCTTAAGAGAAGGGAAAATATTGGGCCATGGGGAATTAGACATCAATACATCGTCTAAGGTAACATGTATGAAAAAATAAAAGCCACACAACCACCATGTAAATAACTTGGAGAAATCAGCAGCCAAAGCTTTTCCAGCTGTGATTGCAATGATTGGAAATCGCAAATGCTAGCAGCTAAGAAAAACGGTTGTTAAACCAAATATGCTTACTAAGAAAGAAAGAGAAACACTGCAAGATTGACAACTCCTCTCAAAATCACCCATGCTTGTGCCTTGAATGACTGCCGGATTGGCACACATTTAACCAGCCGTGCTTTTATTAGCACAATGAAAACTCTGCGAGTGAAACATGTCCCTCTTGTGCACTTTGGCTTTAAACGGAGGTGGCGGGTCTTTCTGATGTCAGGAGTAACCATGACATATTATATATGCTGGGCTGAAAATGCTGACCGTCGGATATTGCTGTAGGTCCGGTTTTGTTCTGTATGAGTGGAAGTTGCACCTTGCCAGGCTGTGCAAAGGTCTGCCTTTCCACTCTGGCATGAAGGAGAGTGCATATTGTAAAGTCTGTGTGTATTTGTGTATGATGGATTAGGCTCTATGACACATGGGTCGTCCTCCTGCCTCCCGTCTTTTCTGCTGCCAATCATGTCACTGGGCTGTCACTTAGAACAAGAAAGGTGGCAGACTGAAAACCTGCTCTTTAATGAGTAGTAGTGTTCTAAGAATAAAAGCGTGCACTTTTAAATTTGTCAACTGCAAAGGTAATAACACTGCAAGTTTTGAAACATTCTAAATTCTTTAACTTGCATGCTCTTTTTTACAATCAAGTGGTATATAAATTGTATGAAATAAAGGAAAACCGATGGAATCAGTTCTAAATGGTTTTACTTCTCTTATTGCATTTTGATTGAAGACATTAGCATAGGTAATGTTTCTGAGAATTTGTAAGTCACAAATAGTATAGGAACCAGATGGTATTTGTATACCAAGCCTACACAAATCTCTTAATGAGCTTTACATCAAAGGAGTCAAAATGAGTTTACATGCAGCTAACCAGAAAGGTACATAGTGTTGTAGTATATCTGTTGATGAAATGCAATTATTCATTTGAAATTAGAAATAAAAATGGATTTAAATGTTTATTACAGTTGAGCAACTTTGGCTATAGGATGATGTCATGCAGATTGGACCCTACTTTTACCATTTCTCAGCAGTTTTCAATGCTGAGAGACCCCAAGTTCTGCAATTGATGGCACCTACCACTTGACCAAATTATTAGCATTTTATACTTATTTCTCCAAGGGGAATGAAAACATTATAATACTATTCTGTTTTAGGATAGTTTGAGTCCTGAGAGACAGCAGCGTTCTACTGGACATGCCGATTGCAGAGACTGGATAGACCTCTCCAAAATGTACCTTTCGAATCAAGAATATTATTTAAAGCTGGAAGAGCTTAAGTACGCTCACCTGGAGACCATGGCAAAATTGGAAAACATGTATCGGAATAAACTGTATCTAAAAGATGTCCAGCCTTTAACAAATGTGGATGTGACCCATAGTATGAATGATAGGTATGGTTTGTAATCTATTTTTGTAGTATTATTTCTTTGAAGATGTTAAATGTTGTAGTTACAGGCAGCAACCCTTTTAGGGGTTGACACGTGATTGCTGATGCGCAGGTCTTTTGGACCTGGAAGAGGGCAGAACTGGGGGCGGGGCGGGGGGGCGGAACAGGGCATAATGGGGTGGGGTGTGCTTATGTGTGCTCTGCTGACACATGCAGGGGCCAGGAATGGAGCCTCTGCATGAGATAATTACTGCCTGTATATATACTATGGAGGAATCTACATGCTGCTAATCTCACCAAAACTGTGTTTTACCGGTATATACTATATGCCAACAGCTTAACTTTTTAAACTGCCAAAGAACCTTCAGTTCTAGATTTTTGTATCTGGCTGCACTTGCCTCCCTGCAGGGAACTCAGAAAGAACAGCTGAACAAGGAAGAGAACTGAGTATTGTGTGTGTGTGTGTGTGTGTGTGTGTGTGTGTTTCTTGCCTTGATTTGTTTGAAAATATCCTTAATTGTAGGATAAACTCCTTAATCCTACTGAAAACGTCAGAATTGGTTCAACTGTTGTGGTGTACAATAGGTTATATATAGATATAGATGTTGGAAGGTAATTATTTAACTTTCAGAGTTAGAGTGTGTAACACTGCTAATTGCTTAACTACTGTATGCTTAAGCAATTGGGAGTGCAGAGTTGCATCCACTTTCTTCCCCACTTGATCCTTTTGGGCTGGAGTGTAAATTCTTCCTAGGGATTTAGCACCAATTAACTATTACGTCTGATGGTGGCATTAGCTGATGCTAAGACTAACCAGGCTTCTTGCTTACACCAGAATCTGAAGCCATGGCTTAGGACAGAAATACTGAAATGGGACTGAAATGAAATTTCAGGAACATAGTATGCGGCTTTAATACCAAGTCAGCCCATTGATTCATCTAGCCCCGTGTTGCCTCCACTGACTGGGCGCAGCTCTCCAGAGTTTCCAGTTGGGTTCTTTCCCAGCAACACCTGAAAATTCCAAGGATTGAACCTGGGACATTCTGCATGCAAAGCAGAGGCTCTGCTAATGAGCTGTGGCCTGTCTCCCTATTCATAGTAACAAATTACTTTTGCTTAGGGTTTTCCAAAGGTTTTAGAACACTGTGCAGATACTCCTTAGGGAGCGCCTTCTAAAATTAATTTTCAGGACGACTTATTTTTACTTCTATTCTCTGTCTTACAGGAGACCAGTGATGTGAGTTCTGATCACAGACATAAAGCTAACATCCAGCCTATGGTTGCTTGGTCTTAACACAAATATTTCACTAAACTGTACATTTTATCATAAGGAACAAATGCAGTTTGGGGAAAGCTATTTTTCATGCTTCTGGTAACAAAGGCAATGAGCTGGGACACAACCAGTATAGGCCAACCTGCTATACTGGTGGGATTCTTTAGACTTGAAATGCTCCTTCATTCTGTTATTCATCAAAGCAGTCTGGTTATATTTTGCCGCGTGCAGAAAACTAACCTTCACATTATTATTTCCTTTTAGATCTTGGGAGCCAAGGCCTTTTCAACCTCAGAATATGTGTAAATCATTTTCTGAGCCTGATTTGAACAATTCTTTTCATTCAGATTTATCTCATATATCTGATAAAGAATTAGAGTTAGAATTCAGTGAAGACAGATCACTTACATTTGGTAAGGTGCAAGCTGAAAATTCATGGGATGGGTCATCTTTGGAGGACTATTCTCACTGCAACCAAAGTATTTTATCCAAATTACAGACTTTGAGGAAGAGCAGGAGGAAGAAAAAAAAGTGGTCCCCAAAGATCACAATACCTGAGCCTTTCCAGATGACTATCAGAGAAGCTAAGATAAAACAACAGAACATAAAGTCAAAGTCACTGATTGAACTGGAAAATAACTTGCTGAAGAAAGAATTGGAGGAGGAAGCAGAATGTCAAAAGAAATTCCGAGCCCATCCAGTGCCTGCTTATGTCTTTTTCCCTCTCTATCATGATATTATGCAGCAAAATGAAGAACGTAGAAAGTCACTAAGAGAGAGGAGGCGAGAGATCCTTCTAGCTACACAAAAGCCATTTCAGTTTATTGAGCGGGAAGCACAAAAGAAAGAAATGAAAAAAATGCAGTTGAAGGACGTTTCTTCACCAGAAAAGAAAGCAAAAGTATTCAAAGCAAAGCCAGTTCCTAAATTTGTTTATAGTTCAGAAAATAACGAGAAGCTAAAGGAGGAAGAGCTTTATAGAGATATTAGAATTCAGATGAGATCAGAAGAACTTCTGCGCAATTCATCTCTCCCTAACAGTAGGTTAGGAAACAGGGGCATTAATAAGAATAGGCAGCAAAATCATCTTGAGCTGACTAAAGTGGAACACAAACCAAAGACCAAAGCCAAGGTCCCAGATTTTGAAATTTTACATCAAAAATTCCTGAAGCAGCTTCAGAGACAGAAGAATGTGAAACACATTACAGCCTGTGAACCCTTCAATCTCTGTACACCAAATATAGCATCCCACAAAGAGAAAATTCTTGAGGACATTCAAATGGATGAAGAAAAATTAAAGGAAACACGCTGGCCCTTTGCTTCTTCAAGAGCTAAGCCTCAAATGAGGTCTTTGAATGCAAATTCATCTCCTTCAGGCTGTGAAGAATCTGTATCTCCAAGAATTACAGAATCTACAAGACGACGACTACAAGCAGTCAGGTGAGCTGTTCACAGGCCTGAACTGATGTAATTGTCGTTAGTTTAATTTCAAGTTTCCTGTGGAAAAATAAAACCACATTGATGCAATAAGGTACTAAATACTTGTTTTAGTTATCGCTGCATATCTTAAGTGAAGTTAAAACTACGATCCACATGGGATGAACGAAATAATAATAATAATAATAATAATAATAATAATAATAATAATAATAATAATTTATTATTTATACCCCGCCCATCTGGCTGGGCCTCCCCAGCCACTCTGGGTGGCTTCCAAAAGAATATTAAAATACTATGATACATCAAACATTAAAAGCATCCCTAAACAGGGCTGCCCTAAACAGCCCTGTTTTTCTCTATTATTCTCTGTTTATAATGATTTTACTAATTGCATGTGGATTTTTTTTATATAAATAATTTTTATTGGTTTTCGTATCTGTTTAGCAACATATGACAACATAATCATGTTAATCATATTAATTTTGGTTTTTTTGATAACGAAATATGAAGATTATCTTTGAATGCGTGAAATTCATGCTATTTTGGAGAGGAATTCAGTGTTGCACTAAGGCAATCATTTCATCAGAGCAAGCATTTCAGATGAAACGAACCCCCCTTTCCTTCCTCCATGTGCTGTTCTGGGGCTTTCAGGGAATGGGGGTGGCGGGTGGGGAAGTCCTTCTCCTCCCCATAATTGTTTTAAGTCACACTCCATTGTCAGCAGCTGATTTTGCGTCCCCTCTTCCCAGATCTGGTGTCTGGTGTTGGGGAGCACTGAGATGAGCAATTCCTATAATTTTAGTATTTCTATTGTTCTGTTGTTTCTTCCCAGAGTTTCCTGCCTATTTCCCATTTTCTTTATTTTGCTTAATAAAAAGTTGAAAAGATCTAGTGAGCAATGACTGAACTGTTTATCCTTGTTTACTTCCTGTATTAAAGTTACCTTACTATTACCGTGATGGCATCCATTCAAGATGTTGATTAGATGTTATTAGTTGCTAGATTTACACGTGCTGATATTTACACAAGGTACGGTATTTGGAGCTCAGGATGTCTCTTCAGTGCCTTCCAGGACATATTTTTGAGATATGGCTGGTACCAGCATCAAGAAAGTTCATAGTGGGGTTCTCCTGTTATATTAAGTTATGCCAACCTTCTTACTCATTCCATGATCTACAGTAATAAGTCATAGAAAAAGTTGAGATTGACACATACCCATTCACATCATTTTTTATTAAATGTATCACAAGACTAACAAAATATTCCAGCAATTCAAAAGAAAGAAAGAAAGAAAAACAATTGCGCACGATCATGTATAAGGTAAAGAGATAAAACATATTTTTAAATAATAAAAAAATAAACTTACACAAAAGAGGCAACATGGTAGTATTCCAAGACAGGACAGAGGCACCAGATGAAATAATATTATTTGGGTGGGATTTGCCAGCTGTGTGAAGTACATTACTTCTTGATCTGTATAAGTGTATCCTTGAGAAATTCTATAAAGCCTTTTCTCAATTTAAATTTATTTAGTTCTACTTTATTTTGTTATTCAGGGAGTCAGCAGAGGAAAAAAGAAAGGTAGAAGAAGAGAAGAAGAAAAATAAAACAAAACAAAAAGAAAGAGCAAGAAAGCTACAGAGACTTATATACACCCGGGCTGAGGCAAATGATCCCCATCAAAGTTTGGCTCAGATGCATAAATCGAAGTTTAAAATACTCAGGTATTCTGCTAATGTAGTCTCCAAATCCTGACCCAATAGGTGCAAGATCATTAGTTCAGTAGCAGGCCCTCAAAGTGTGTAACATAGTTTAGTCTTGCTGCTTCTATTTTTATTTTGCTGTGAAAGTTCATGATTAAATTCCATACCATTTCCATGTCATGGTATATTAAAAAAACAGGAAACATGAAAAGCAGAGAATGAAGGAATATCTCCAGGAGCTGGAAGAAATGGAAGAAAGAGTGAAAAAGAGGCCGCTGTTGTTGGAACAAGCGACACAGGTTATTGACATCTCTCATATATTGGGGTGCCAGCTCTCTTCTTTATCTGATGATCAAGAACTGTCACTGAGGTGATGCAAGTTAAGCCACCCTCCCAGGCTCCGTCTCCCATTGCATCACTTCTGCACGCCTCATTTCATTTGTGTGTGCTTTCTCAGCCAGCAATGATTGCTGCCTTCCTGGTTATAATTGTGTACAGTAATGTCCCTGTCAAACTGTCTTATTTTATACTCTGCCTTCCTAATCCACCCACCACAGTGTGAAGAGTAGAGGAGATGCTACTTAATTTAACTGTGATTATTTACACTTGTTTTGTTTATTTGCTTGATTTCTAGTCTGCTTTTGATGCAGAAGGATCCCAAGCGGCTTACTTAAAATAATGCAACAACATTAGGTCTGCTTCTTCCATTTCTGGCACATGGCATTGCTCTGTTGCAGTATGTCTTCCCTTCTACCTAAGGCTGCAAGTCAAGGGCAGAGATGGATGAACCAGCTACAGCTGAGCAGATATGTCATCTAAACGTTTAATATTTTTAACATGTAATTTAAATATTTAATGTGTTTGCCGGCGCAGAGGTGTTGAGTACCAAATTTTAAAATGCCACTGTCTAAAGCTTTGTGTTTGTGTTCCACAACATTCTCGTGCTCTGAGGTCATGGATGTTTGGCAACCAATGTACACATCCACAGCCGTATACAGTGGTACCTCAGGTTACAGACGTTTCAGGTTATAGACGCTTCAGGTCACAGACTCCACTAACCCAGAAATAGTACCTTGGGTTAAGAACTTTGCTTCAGGATAAGAACAGAAATCGTGCGGCGGCGGTGCGGCGGCCTCATTAGCTAAAGTGGTGCTTCAGGTTAAGAAAAGTTTCAGGTTAAGAACGGACCTCCAGAATGAATTAAGTTCTTAACATGAGGTACCACTGCATATTCTTTAAATTTAAGAGTATCTTAGTAATGTATTTTGTTATTCTTTTACTCTACCTCTCCTAAAATATAGAAAAATGCACGAATAGCAGCCGAGAAGCATTACTGCGGTATTCTTCGAGAGTTGGGCCTATGTGAAGAGTTTGTTTCAAAGAAAGGTGAAACAGCTCCAGAAAGGCTTTTGCAGGACCATTCCAGTGGCGGCTCTGACATTTTGACAGCAGATGGCGAAAGGTAAATACTGCCAGTGGTTGCTATAGATCAGGAATGGGCAACTTGTGGCCTTCCAGATGTTGTTGGACTCCAGCTGCCAGCAACTGCCCAGCCAAGGTGGCCAAGGATCAAGGATGATGGAAGCCGTGGCCTAACAAAATTGGGAGGGATGCAGATTCCCTATCCCTGCCCTAGATGTTTTAAGAGGGAGACTGACAACTTTAATCTCAAATTGCCCCTTTTGCTGTAGCTTATTCTAATAGCACAGAACTCTAAAATCCAAAGCCTCATGTGCATGTGGCATGTCTGCACCTCCTCTCTGGAGAGAGACTTAAATCTCCATTGGGTGACAGCATCATGTGAGGCAGCATCAACCTCCCCTTCCTCTTTTTCCCTCTTCTGGCCTCCATGCTATCCCAGTCTGGTCTAGCGGGTTCCCCAACTCTCCAGAGCACATTTGGGGGGCATGCAGGGGACTGCATGGGATATGGTGAGAGATCTGTCCTGCCAGCTGTGGTCATTCTACTGGCAGCTGGACACTGTTGGATTTCACCCATTGAAAAGAATGTGAAAATATTCACAGCCCTTATACCTGCAGTTGATTGGTGGATTGAAGAAGTGATGGTAATAGTACTCAAAGTAAAGCAAACTGCCAAAACCTAAAAGTCCACGGATGCTTCCTCTATCTGGGATTATGCTAAGTTTGCATTTCCTTTTTTACTCAGTTATTAGGTTATTACATCAGAACTGCAAGAACTGGAATGGGCAAGGTAATCAAGCAGCCAAGAGGTTTTATTTGCAGCTTTAGGAAAATCAACAGCAGACTTGGAGCTCTCTGGTGGACATGACAATAGCTGCCCTTATTCTAGTGTTCCCTAGAATGGAGGGGCTGTGAGGCCACCCCCTGAACCATCCCATATATACCAATCATGTTGGAACATTAGTAATTTTAGCTTGAAAAGTTCTAATTGAGCTGACCTAGCTGGGCTTGTGGCTGATTATTCTATGGAGACTGACTGGCACTTATAGCTAGAGCTAGGTCCATGAATATGAGGACCAACCACATGCATGGCTCCAATACCGGAGTGCTGATTTTAAAAACAAGGCTATTCTGTATATTGCTTCACACAGAAAGCAGGCTGTTTGGAGACTTGCTTCAGGATGTCCTCAAGAAAGGACACAGTGATGGTTTTATCACTTACTGTCTTCTTACAGTCAAGATGGAGAAGGGCAGGCATCTAGAGTTTACATTCTGCTCCAGGATTCTTTGTTCTTGTGGACTTACGATCCATTTCATCTGGGGGACAGTGATCTTCTGTACCAGTGCACCCTTTGAATATATGTTCATGGCAGCCTGATGGCTTCTTTGTTCATGAGGCATTCCGAGATTGATGGTTTTGTCTCTGCAGATGCCTCCTTTGAGGGTATCTGGGAGGGTTCAGGGCACATGGGGTGGGGGGAAGGAAAAGTGAGAGGACCTGCTGCACAAAGCATAAATCCTTGCACTGATGGACCTGTGACCTAGTGCTGCATTGGATGCAAGCCATAATGCTACACAAGTTGAAACTAAATTGTACAAGGCAATAACATTGTCACCAGTGCAATAACGTGAAATCATGCCAGTTGACAAATTTGAGAATAGCTCCTTATGGCTGTGATCTGATTGGGTCATAATATGTATTCAGCTGTTCTTCAGAGGATGCCAATGGGCAGTGTTTTTCTTCTGTTTCTCCTGTAGTGATAATGAAAATAAATCAGGAGATGGAGAATCTGAGAGAGAGTGGGAGAGCTCACAGCTCCATTCTGCCCAGTCCTGTGGAGAGGAGGATGGTGATGAGGAGGAGGAGGTGGAAGCCTCTGAAGAGGAGGTGGACATGGAAGCTCAGCCAGATCATGATGGCCAAGAGGATCCTGAGTATGAAAGTGAAAACAATGAACAAGCTGCCACAGAAAAATCCAGTGATGATGAAGGCTAACTGAAACACATGGCTGCTTCCATGTTGTGTGGGTTTTGGTGTTTTGAATTTATTCTGTTGCTCCAAATAATATAAGAGATGGAGAAAATGGGACAACTGGCGCAAATAGAGTTTTGAAGCATTTTTAATGTGCTGATCAGCTGTGAGTTTTCAACTGGCTTATTTTATTTATTAAATTTGTAGACTGCCCTATATCTGCAAGTCTCAGGGTAGTTCCCAGGATAAAATCAATATAAAACCACAAAATTCATAATCAAAACAAAAACAACCCAATAATCCTTCCCCCACATTTTAAAAAGGCATAGGATGTCAACCAACCGAAGGCCTCGTTAAAGAGGACTGTTTTTGCCTGACGCCTAACGGTGTATAGTGAAGGCCCCAGGCAAACCTCCCTGGGGAGAGCATTCCTTAGATGGGGGGCCACTGCAGAAAAAGCCTGTTCTCGTGTTCCCACCCTCTGGATCTCGTGGAGGAGGCACACAAAGAAGGGCCTCAGAAGGTGATCTCAGGGTCTGGGTACGTCCATATCGAAAGAGGTGGATCTTGTTGGAATTCTGCCTGGGTCAGAGGAATGTGCCACAGCGTAAGCACCGGCAGATATTCCTTGTCGACCTCCCCGCTGCTACTCCCGGCAGATAAGCAGGCGAGGTCTCGGCGATTCTTCCCAGATGTGTGAGAAGAACACACCGTTTCTTCTCTCTCTCCTTTGGTGTCCCCCAGGGAGGGGAAAGAAGCAGACAGAAATCTATTTACATTCTTTATTTCTGTCTCTTACATCAGTACAGAGAAACATGTCTGCACTCAACAGCAGTAAGAATAAACTCCACCCATGTACTTCCAGTACGGGTCATATGACACACACACTGAGCTAACATCTGGTGCTCTGTACAGAATGGACTGCCCCTTTGTTCCCATGGCAACAGTCACAAACATCCTGTTTGGCTTTGCAGCCACCTGTAGCTGACTGAGCTGCTAGAGCCTTTGCTTGTAGCTGCATTGCTTCTTCTTCTTTTTTTAATAATATTTATTAAGAATTTTTTAATACAATGAATAAAGCCAAACAATAAAACATATTTCTTAACATAATTTCAGCACTTCTTTGGACTTCCTCACATCCCCCGCTCCTACTTCCATTCCAATAAAATTTTTCCAGCAATTTATCAACTTAATTAACCAAATCTTAATGCTTTAAATATTATCTAATAGTTGTTCAAAAAATTTTTTTAAGTTCTCCTTAAATAGCTTATCCTCATTACTCCATCTAATTTAGTGGTGCCAAATTCTTTATAGTGATCTAGCATCCTTCTTAACATTCAACCAAATTACAATACTTTTGCAAATAAGTCTTAAATTTCTTCCAGTCTTCTTCCATCCTTTCCTGTCCCAGGTCTCGGATTCTGCCGGTCATCTCAGCCAGTTCCATGTAGCCTATCAGTTGCATCTGCCATTCTTCCAGTGTGGGTAAATCTTGGGTCTTCCAGCAATGAGTATCCTTGCTGCCGTTGTTGCATACAGAAAAAAAGTTCGGTCTTTCTTTGTCACCCTCTGACCGACAATGCCCAAGAGGAATGCCTCTGGTTTCTTAAGAAAGGTATACTTGAATACCTTTTTCAGCTCATTATATATCATTTCCCAGAAGGCCTTCACTTTAGGACAGGTCCACCAGAGGTGAAAGAATGTTCCTTCATTCTCTTTACATTTCCAACATTTATTATCAGACAAATGGTATATTTTTGCAAGTTTGACTGGGGTCATGTATCATCTATATATCATTTTCATAACATTTTCTTTCAAAGCATTACATGCAGTGAAATTCAACCCAGTGGTCCACAACCTTTCCCAGTCCTCAAACATAATATTATGCCCAATATCCTGTGCCCATTTTATCATAGCCGATTTGACCGTTTCATCTTGTGTGTTCCATTTTAACAGCAAGTTATACATTCTTGAAAGTACCTTGGACCTAGGTTCTAACAGTTCTGTTTCCAATTTCGATTTCTCCACCTGGAACCCTATCTTTTTATCATTTTTAAAAACTTCTTTAATCTGAGCGTAGTGTAACCAGTCTCGCACTTTATCCTTCATTTTCTCCAAACTCTGCAGTTTCCAATTGTCTCCGTCTTTTTCTAATATCTCCCAATATTTTGGCCATTTGGCCTCCATATTGAGTCTTTTTCGGGCCTTAGCTTCCAAAGGTGAAAGCCTTTATGGTAACAGATCTTTGAGGTATTGTTGTCCTGAGCCGTTTAGGGCTTTATAGGTTAAAACCAGCACTTTTAATTGGGCCCAGAAACTTAATTAGTAGCCAGAGCAGTTGGACCAGGATTGGTGTAATATGCTCAAACTGTCTTGCCCCAGTGAGCAACCTGGCCGCTGAATTCTGCACTAGCTGAAGTTTATGAACTGCCTTCAGAGGCAGTCCTACATATAATGCATTGCAGTAATCCAGCCTAGAGGTTACCAGAGCATAGGCAACAGTAGTTAGGCTATCCCTGTCCAGATAGTGGCATGGCTGGGCCACCAGCCAAAGCTGATGGAAGGCTCTCTGGGCCACTGAAGCCACCTTTCATTTACTCCTTTTATTATAAAAAGCAAAGGTAGCTGTGTTGATCCCTAAGGGAAAAACCCCCTCCAAAATCTATAGTTTGCAATACCTTATTAGGACAAATCGAAATATCACAAAGCAGTGGCAAGCATTTGTGTTTTCCAAAATTCTTAATCAGGCAAGATATTACATAGAGCAAGGGCAGGGGAATGAGGAAAAATATTCAAGTATAAAGTATATAGATTTTAGTAGAGGTGTGCATCAGCAGTGTGTAGAGGCTGAATAACAAGGTGAATTAGGCTGATTTGAGGTATCCCCCCAAGTTGAAGCACAATGTATATAATCCCCCTTCTCAAAACTGGGTAAGTGCTCCTGCAAGGCCATGTGATTTTCTGCTTGTTTTGAACAGAATAGTTCTGGGTTTTTTTTATATCTCTCTTTCTCTAGGTCCATGGGCTTTGTAAAACACGAGACTGCCAAAAATGTTGCTTGTAGAGCCCTGAAGAAATTTGGATTGAATTTTGTTAAAGCACAGCAGCAGAGGATACTTTTTAAAAGTTAAAATTTACATCTTTTTCATATATTCTTTGCTGCCCTGCTTTAATCAAACCAAAAGAAAGCTCTCCAGAACATTTTCTAGAGAGCCTCATGTTGTGAGGCCTGTATCAGACGTCTGAAGGCCTAACTTGGAGGACACAAACAGCCACAGGATTTTTTTTTTTAAATGTAGATGCAAGAATTCACATCACATGTACCTTCTATTTATTCTTTTGAGGTAAGAAAGAGCAAGAGACAGTCCCCTTTGAATAGATGCAACTGCTCTGGATTTGGGTGTTTTAGTTGGCCTACTGAAGTCAGATTGCCCTAATACAGATTATGGAGGAAAGTTACAGATTGCCCTAATACAGATTATGGAGGAAAGTTACAGCACAAACTCCAGCTGGACAGGCTTTGTCTGCAATTTGGCGGCCTTAATCCACTCTGGAGAAGGCCAGTTATGCCTCTGTATTTTGTCTACTTTGGCCAAAGGGGGGGCAAGTCCTAGGTATTTTTTGATTCTACACCATAGAGCTCTGTTTTATATAATGCAGCTTGGAATCCAAAACATAGATTGAAGTGATGAGAGCACAGAGCATGGCAGGAACAGAGAGAAATTACATATAGATTCAAAGCAAATCTTGGGCCCTGTGGACAGCCTTAGCTTTCAGATACTGTTCCAGGGTAGAGATTGAAAACTGGTAAGTCTCTGTTTAGTGCTGTAGGTATCAGGTTTTGCATTTAGGATTCTGGGACAAACAAGCAATGGCTGTTCCGTGTGTGTGTGTGTTTTCTATTTATTTCATAAAATTTATATACCACTTGTTCAGGGGAAAAACCAACAACCCTCAAAGAGAATGTGGCAGTCTAAATGTTAGTAAAACTAGAGATTAATTTTGTTGTTGTTGTTGTTTAGTCGTTTAGTCGTGTCCGACTCTTCGTGGCCCCATGGACCAGACCAGAGCAGGCCAGGCACTCCTGTCTTCCACTGCCTCCCGCAGTTTGGTCAAACTCATGTTTGTGGCTTCAAGAACACTGTCCGACCATCTCGTCCTCCGTCGTCCCCTTCTCCTTGTGCCCTCCATCTTTCCCAACATTAGGGTCTTCTCCAGGGAGTCTTCTCTTCTCATGAGGTGGCCAAAGTATTGGAACCTCAGCTTCCGGATCTGTCCTTCCAGTGAGCACTCAGGGCTGATTTCCTTCAGAATGGAGAGGTGATATCTTAAGTAAATGAGTCAATTGAAGCCCAAACTATTGCATAGTGGTTGAAGCGTATGTCACAGAACGCAAAGTTCCTCTATGAGTGGTAAAAATCATCTCCCTCTGGTTATACATTTTGCCCTGAAGCTTGGAGAAGCAATGGAAGCTTCTGGTCCACAAGAACCCCACACCCACCGTTGGGCAATATTTTCCATTAGGAAGCCCACCCCTACAGCACCATCTGGTGTTACACGTTTATAACAATAAAATGGATGAATGTAGCTGAGTCCCATGTGAATCCGTGCAGCAGAGCTTAGAAGTGGGGAAAGTTGCCAAGAGCTGTACTTCTAATTATTGCCAAGATTCGTCTCTAAGATACAAATACTAGATTTGTAGCATCTGTGAACACTTGTTACTTCAAAACATAGTTGTACCCTATTATTGTCATTTTTTAATAGCTTTTAACTTTTATTTCTTCTGTCTTCGCTATTCCTTTCCATCTGAAGAAATTTCAGATCGCAAATTAGATCACTACAAAATAATTTTATTGAGTGAGTGGTATGGCATGCACTATGACAATAACTGAGGTGGTACCTATACGTTCAGTCCTAGCGCTTGCCTAAGATTCCTATGCTACATCATTTATCAAATTATTTCTATGTCACATCTTGGGGCACAGTCCAATCAGGTGGCTCACAGTATAACCCGTCCTTTGAATTTTCCAAATGTAGGTTTACTGTTCTATAAAGGGGTTGTGAAAATGATACTTTCCTCAGCAGTCATGAATCTCAGTATAGTGATAAAACCCTTATACCAAAAGTGTTTTGAGAGTGATGAGGAAAATATAAAAAGTACAAAAATTAGGTAAGTGTTGCAGCCAATAGGTTACTTTTTAATTATAGTTTGAAAAACAAAATGACTTAATGTGCGTAGCAGTAATGTCCAGATGTTGTGCGGACCCCCCTGGTTGAAATTATCAATTTGTCCCTTGACACGGGGACATTCCCAGGGGAATTGAAAGAAGCAGTGGTGTGTCCACTCTTAAAAAAAACTTCATTAGATCCCTTAGACCTATCCAATTACCGCCCAGTTTCAAATCTTCCATACCTGGGTAAGGTAATTGAGAGAGCGGTTGCTGAACAGCTTGGTAGGTTTCTGGAGGAAACATCGGCATTAGATCCATTTCAGTCCGGTTTCCGTCCTGGTTTTGGGACGGAGATGGCTCTGGCTGCCCTAACAGATGATCTCCGTAGACAACTGGATCGAGGCGGGTCAGGACTGCTGATCCTTTTAGATTTGTCAGCAGCCTTTGACATGGTCGATCATGATCTTCTGGACCACCGCCTTGCAGACGTAGGGATACAGGGCATAGCCCGTAACTGGTTGTGCTCTTTTATCTCTGGTCGGGGACAGAGGGTGGCATTAGGGAGGGAAATGTCGTCGCGCCACTCCTTGGTGTGTGGAGTGCCGCAGGGCGCAATTCTCTCCCCGATGCTTTTTAACATCTTTATGCGCCCCCTTGCCCAGATTATCCGGAGCTATGGGCTGGGCTGTCACCAATATGCTGATGACACTCAGCTCTATCTGCTGATGGATGGCCACACTGACTCGGCCCCGAACACACTGACCAGATGCTTGGAAGCTGTGGCTGGATGGTTTCGTGGGAGTCGATTGAAACTAAATCCTTCGAAGACAGAGGTTCTATGGCTAGGTCAGGATGGCATGGGGATGAGGGACCAACTCCCTTCTCTTGCGGGGGCCCAATTAGTGCCATTGCCTTCCGTTAAGAGTTTGGGTGTAATCCTTGATGCCTCCCTTTCCATGGAGGTGCAAGTTACAGCAACAGCCAAGGCGACATTTTTCCACCTTCGCCGCATCAAGCAGTTGGTCCCTTACCTTTCCCGCCCCGACCTGGCCACAGTGATCCATGCGACGGTCATCTCCAGGCTTGACTACTGTAATTCGCTCTATGCGGGGCTGCCCTTGAAGCTGTCCCAGAAACTCCAGCGGGTGCAGAATGCTGCAGCGAGGCTCCTCACGGGGTCTCTGCCATGGGAGCATATTCACCCAGTGCTTTTCAAGCTGCACTGGCTCCCGGTGGAGTACAGGGTCAGATTTAAGGTGCTGCTTTTGACCTTTAAAGCCCTTCACGGCCTAGGACCCTCGTACCTCCGGGACCGCCTCTCCTGGTATGCCCCACGGAGAGCCTCAAGGTCCATAAATAATAACACCCTAGTGGTCCCAGGCCCTAAGGAAGTTAGATTGGCTTCAACCAGAGCCAGGGCCTTTTCAACTCTGGCCCCGGCCTGGTGGAACGCTCTGCCTCATGAGACCAGGGCCCTGCAGGATCTGATTTCTTTCCGCAGGGCCTGTAAGACAGAGTTGTTCCGCCTGGCCTTTGGCTTGGAGCCAGTTTGATTCCCTCCCTCTCTCTCTCTCTCTCTCTTTTTTTTCTTTTCTCCTCTTTCTTTCTTTTCCTTCTCCTCCTGCGATGAGGCTACATTTTAATATTTTAATGTTCCATTATTTTAATGTTGTATTTTATTTTTGTTTTTAAGTTGTAATCATTCATCTTGTTTTTATTATTGCTTGTAAGCCGCTCTGAGCCCTGCCTTGGCTGGGGAGGGCGGGGTATAAAAAAAATTATTATTATTATTATTATTATTATTATTATTATTATTATTATTATTATTAATGCTTAGCTCAGGGGTCGCCAGTGGTACTGTAGGTCTCCATAAATATCTCTTCCAAAATCCACAGTACAGAAGAACTTGTTTTTCCTACTCAGTTCCTCTTTGCATTGGCTCACCCTTCCCTGCGCTGAACATGCCCCCATTTCATCTGTTTTGAGAGGTCCAAAGAGCTTCCTTCTGAGAGCAGGTGTGGCAGTGGCTGGTCTAGTTGCCTTGCTTTGATGAGGCAGATTGCCCACACCACTTTGTGGTCCTGTCTCTCAGATGCAGTAGCAATGGCACCCCCCCCCTGTGGCAGCCATGTTGTGTTATGCCACACTTCTGTGGCAATCCTTTTGTATTATACCACATCTCCATAGTAACCCTGTTCATAGGATCATAGCGTTGTGGAGCTGGAAGAGATCTCGAGGCTCATCTAGTCCAGTCTCCTGTAATGCAGGAATCACATCTAAAGAGTCCTTGAGAGATTAGCCATCTAATCTCTGCTTCAAATCAGTGAGTGTCCACCACCTTCCAGGGAGTCTGTTGCGATATGCCGTAAGACATTTTCTCAAAATTTCCTCAAATACGACCACTGACCCCAAAGAATTGGCAAACTGCGTCTGAAACAGACATAGCATGCAAACTGCACATTTTTTATTTATTCAGATAAGATTTCATCAGTTACTCCAAGAGTTCCCCAGGTCTCAATGTTAGTCTACTATCAGGAAATCTGAACGCTTTAAACCTCTGCTTATAATGTGGCTCCTTTAAAATTCAAAAGGACTTTTGCCATTGATTCAGCATTGTGTGGCTTAATCAGTGTTGCATTGATGAATTACTTTAATTACTGTATCTAAAGAAGTGTGCATGCACACGAAAGCTCATACCAAGAACTGACTTAGTTGGTCTTTAAGGTGCTACTGGAAGGAATTTTTGTTTTACTTTAAATATATACAGCATTTCAAAAACAAAACTTTCTTACTGTTACAGTGTTCCTAAACATTTTAAAAGCACAATAGTAATATCAGACATACACTTACATTGGTTATTAAATAATTATATGAAAATGCTGAGTACAGTGAAACAGCAGATGGATGGTTGTCTTGATTTCATTGAGAAGGTTACACTGGTTAAACTTGTATCTGGGGTCCTTAACTTGTGGTCCGTGGATGGGCTTGAGAGGATCCATGAACTGGGCAGAAAAGCAATGATTTTTCCAATGCAATAAAATAAATCGAATGCAAAATTTTGTGTTTATGTGCTTTCATCAGATTCTCAGAAGGGTTCATGACCCAAATAAGGTTAAGAGCCACTGTCTTACTTGTTAACTAGATGTCAAGTTTAAGGTTTCCATTTTCATGTTCATTTCAAGACTTTGCCCTTGAAGTATCATACAGTGGTGCCTCGCAAGTCGAAAATAATTCATTCCGCGAGTCTCTTCGTCTTGCGTTTTTTTCGTCTTGCGAAGCATCCCTATCAGCGGCTTAGCGGCTTAGCGCTATTAGCGGCTTAGCGGCTATTAGCGGCTTAGCGGCTTAGAAAAAGGGGGGGGGAAAGGGTAAAAACTTGCAAGACATTTTCGTCTTGCGAAGCAAGCCCATAGGGAAATTCGTCTTGCGAAGCGCCTCGAAAAACAGAAAACCCTTTTGTCTTGCGAGGCATTCGTCTTGCGGGGGCACCACTGTAGTCTTTTTCTATTTACTGTCCAATAGACATTCTTAAAGCCATCCAAAAGTGCAAACATAATATTTTTCCCCCTCCTAGAAAAGGCTTTTTCTCAACAAAGAGAGGGAACATCTGATCGGCAAGGTAATGTTTCCTGGCACCTGAGTTTCCTGTCCACCAGAGGCCTTGAGATGTTTCTGTTTCTTGAATAGCAGTTATCCCACTGTGGTTAGTCACAGGGCAAACGCCCTTTAAAGCTGGTGGAAGCACTGTGAGATGTCGGGTGGGAGGAGACAGTTGTCATTCAATGTATTTGTGTGTGTGTGTGTGTGTGTGTGTGTGTGATAGAGAGGGGGGGGAGAGAGAGAAAGAGGGAGAGAAAGAGTCATCGTAGCTGCTAGAGGGCTGTGAAAATTTCTGTCCCGGGCTTTTTAGACTCATCTACCCCGTGTTTTTTTTTCTAGAAAAACAGGTGCTGCAACTCACCATGAGCACCTCTCTTCTTCTCATAATGACAATGGCACCCACCTGAGAGGTGCCAGAACCGAGTTCCAGTGAGCTCTGGCTGAAAAAAGCCCTGAGCAGCTGCCATTTGCATCAGGAAGGAAGCTGAAAATAGGGGTAACTCTTCTCTACTGTTCACTTATATATGTTTATTGCAGTATTTATATCATAGCCTGGCAATAGTTTTAATAAAAGTGGTTTGGATCTAAGATATGTTAAGGAAGCTTCCAGCGCCGCCCTTCCCTCTAGATCCTGCTGGACCTCTTGAAAAGTCTCTCCAGAAATTGGGGCCACCATCTGAGATAAACAATAAAGCTCTGTATTTAGGAGCATAAAATCCAAGGCACGGATATATGTTTGAGAAGGCCTAGAACAACAGGAACATTGTTTCTGGACCACAGGAAGTAATAGTTTCACACTGTTCTGTGCTGATCAGGCCACATGTGGAGTGCTGTGCCCAGTTGTGGCACCACATTTTAAGAATGACACTGACCAACTGCAGTGTCCCTAAAGAAGAGTGACGAGGACAGACAGGGGTTTCAAAACCAAGTAATAGAGAGTTGAGTATGCTTAGCCTGCAGAAAAAACGGTTTAGGGAAAACATGATAGTGGTCTTCAAATACAAGTTGCACGTAAGTTGCAGGTCCTCCAAGTGTCCCTATTTTCCAGCGACGTCCCTAATTTAGAGAAGTCATCCCCGTTTCTGATTTGATCCCCTAATGTCCCACTTTTCCTTAGGATGTCCCTATTTTCATGGGAGAAATGTTGGAGGCTATGGAGTTATTTGACCTCCAAGCCATCTGAAGGCAGTTCTGTATTGGGAAGTGTTTTTTAATGTTTAATGAAGTTTTTATATATGTTGCAAGCTGCCCAGAGTGCTAAGGCAACCAATATGATGTGTGGGGTATAAATAGTAAAATTATTTTTATGGAATGGGACATCCCTATTTTCATCAGAGAAATCTTGTAGTGTGTGAAGTTGGGGCAAATTTGTTAACTGTTGCTCCAGAAGCAAGAACTAGGAATGATGGACAGAAGTTTCCAGAAGCAAAGGATTAAGAGAAGCTTCTAATGGTATGAGCTGTTCAGCAATGGAACAGGCAGCTTCAGGAGATGTAGGCTCTTTTTTCTGGAGGTATTTAAGCAGAGGATCAACAGCCACCGGTCTGGGAGTGCTGCAGTTGCATCCTGCATTGTGGATACTGGACTCAGTAGGGGGCTGCACAATGACTGCCAAGGTCCTTTCACGTTCTGTGGTCTTATGAATAGAGGGTGTGCCATAGGGGACTGCTGAGGGAAATTCCTAGATCAAACAGAAAGCTTCCTGGCCTTCCAGAGAGGATTTCAAGGGGGAAAGAAAGGGATGGGACATTTTCCCTCCTTGAATTTCCTTAACTAACTTAGGATCCAACCCTGTCTCTTCCTAGAATGGATTTATCATAGTTCTTCTGTTTCTTCCACATGCCCCTATGTCAGGGAACTGCCATCGGAGAGTCAGGTGGTGGAAGGGCTCAAGGAGGCTAGGAGAGCCTCGGATGCGGAGGAAGGAACCAGTAGGGGGAGAGGGAGAGTTCCTGCAGAAACTCAATCGGAGGAAGGGCTCCAAGATGTTTTCAGTGAGAATAGCGGGGAGGGCTCAGGACCTCCGCTGGGGACGCCCACTCCGCGGAGGAAACTGTCACGCAGAGAATCCAGAAGAAGAGTTTCCATCAAGGAACTCTTATGTTGGAGTAAATTCCGGAAACGCCCACTGACGGATTCTGCCAGCGATTGAGGTAGCCACGCACCCATGGCTCCTCGAACTGGGAAAGTTTAGGAACTGATGTGAAGCTTGGAGGACTTAAACGCTTACGCACGAGCAGCCCCCTTTTCCCATTACACCCTATTTCTTGGTGTTCTATATACTTGGTTCATAGAATCATAGAGTTGGAAGAGACCACAAGGGCCTTCGAGTCCAACCCCCTGCCAAGCAGGAAACACCATCAGAGCACTCCTGACATATGGTTGTCAAGCCTCTGCTTAAAGACCTCCAAAGAAGGAGACTCCACCACACTCCTTGGCAGCAAATTCCACTGTCGAACAGCTCTTACTGTCAGGAAGTTCTTCCTAATGTTTAGGTGGAATCTTCTTTCTTGTAGTTTGGAACCATTGCTCCGTGTCCGCTTCTCTGGAGCAGCAGAAAACAACCTATATGATTCTTAACAATACTTTCCATCAGTTTCCCCAGAAACATGAAACTAACTTCCAGGATCCTCCTGCCTCCCTTTTAAAAATTGCTGTTACATTGGCTACTATCCAGTCCTCAGGTGCGCCATCTGATCTGAAGGACAAGTTATATATTTTGGTTAGAAGATCAGCTACCTCATATTTGAGTTCTTTGAGAACTCTTGCGTGGATGTCATCTGGACCCAGCAATTTTTCAGTTTATATTTTCTCTGTTGATGCTACTGTATTTAAATAACTTTTTTTTGGTTGGTTCTAATATGTTTAGCAATGTGTTCCTGTTCCACAAATTCTTTTTTTAGGATCCCTTACTGTCTGCTTACCATTTTGTGGCCTAATTTTGTGTTCCTTTTCATTCCCTTCATTTGAACAGTTTAAAACCTCCTTAGATTCCACTTCTTAACTGCACTGGCACCCTCTTGGTCTTCATGTTACCTTTGCTGATCTGTGGCTTGCACTCCAGTTGAGTTTCTAATATTGTATTTAAACAACTCCCTAGCATTCTGGAGCGATTGTTTCAGTTTCTCATTGGGCATAGGATGTTAACTATGCTATGCAGTGTGAGCCCTGGTGTAGCAGCTGCTAATTTTGTAAACTGTAAATTTTCTTCCCGTCCCAACTTCCAGTCCCACCTTACACAAAAAATACATCCATGTATGCAAGATAATTTATTTTTCAATTTTAAAAGCATGTTTACAAATTTCATTTGGAAAAGATCATTAAAAGATGCTGAAGGTGAGTTTGTGGAGTTCAACGAAAATCATAAGTGCCAAAAGGAGACCTATTTTATTTCATTCTTACACAGGCAAGAAGCAGTGCAGTCTTGCATCATGTTTGGTTTCGTACATCCTTGTGACTTCACTAAGTCAGGGCAGTTGGTGAACTTATCAGTATGTTTGCAAGGGTTGGCTGAAAGTGAAAAGAAGAACACACTACCATCAGTCTGGACATTAACAAAAGCAAAACATCCCCAATAGATTCAAACCATAGTGACACTTTCATTTTTAGTTGATATACTGGAGCTTAAGATCAAAACTGAAGATTATACAAAAGAAAAAAGAACACTGAACATATTATTTAACAGTTGTTCTAATGGATGTAGTAATTAAATGCATAAACAGTTTAGCAACCCTGACCATAACTCAGAAGAAAAAGGCCTGAAAAACAAGCCTTTTGAGGAATGGTTGAGGGAGTTGGGCATGTTTAACCTGGAGAAGAGGAGACGGAGAGGTGATATAACAGCCAACTTCAAGTATCTGAAAGGCTGTCACATGTAAGATGGAGCAAGCCTGTTTCCTCCTGCTCCAGAGGATAGAACCTGAAACAATGGAGTCAAATTACAAGGAAGGAGATTCCGACTAAACATTAGGAAGAACTTTCTGACAGGAGGAGCTGTTTGACAGTGGAATGGACTCCCTTGGGAGGTGGTGGACTTAAGCAGAGGTTGAGTGGCCACTTGCCCTGGCCGCTTTAGTTGAGATTCCTGAATTGCAGGGGGTTGGACTAGATGACACTTCCAACTCTACAATCCTGTGATGCTGTGAAATGGGGCATGCTTTGATTGCCACACCTTATGAACATTATGTAGAAATCCCTACATTCACCTTAAAAATATAAAAGGTTATTGTGACTCAGGAGGCAGAAGCCTTTCCGCAGGTGGTATGACCTCCCCACCATCGATGGAGAAGTGGTACTGCCATCAGTGCCAGTTTTGGGCAAGATTGTGTCCATTTGGGGCAAGATCTTTGGTGCTGATGGGAGCGCTGCTACTCCGCCTTTGGCAGATGTGTCAGGGTGCGCAGTAGCGGCAGGAGCAATTAGGTGGTGGTGGGAGTGGCAGCAAGGCAAGACAGAACTTCTCATTTCACCTCTAGTGGTGAAACGGGATGTGCTGCCCGGCTTCCATCAAATTCAGTGGGATTTTCTTCTGAGTAACTAGGTTTGGAATATGCTGGTTTTAGCATTCAAATTTAGAATATAATTGGCGATATCCCTTCCACTCTACAAAAACCCTTGTAATCTTGGGGGAACAGAGATATCTATATATCTATATAGATCTTCATAAGCAGCAGTGGATCTCTGCCTGCTTTCTTCCTGGCTAAACTGTCAGGGCCGAGCATCTCTTTGGCAGTGCATTGCGCATGCAGCGCAGAAGTATCATATCTGGATGCAAGACTTCCACATCACACCAGCGCTGCTCCCAGTGCACATTGGGGCAGATCCAGAAGTAGGGCCTGGAAGCAGAAATCAGCACAGCTTTTCCTACTATCCCTTATACTAACTTGGTGACAGTTAACAGGCCCAATGAATTCTGAATTCTAACTGAGTGCCCTTTCTAAAGAAAAGATGGAGAAGCTTTAATATTTGAAGTTATTTGTACGCACTGCATAATTTGTTGTCACAAGCATGACGGCAGTCCCCACAAGATGGTCCAGACTTATATGGGGTTTTCATTAAGCCTTGTATGTTCCCTCTGGAATGAGAAATGCAAAAAAGTGCACAGTTTTTTTTATTTATTTCATGAAATTTATATAAATATTTTTTTTTAAAAAAACCCCAAAGCAGCTCAGTCCTGGTATGCTGTAGCCGGTTGTTTGTATTCAGAGAGAGCAATCTAGTGGTGTCAGTTCAGTAATGCTGTGCTACTGGGGATGGAAATGAGGCTGGGGTGCCTTGGCTGGAGAGTGAAGAAGTCTTGCCTGTAGAATTACTAGAAAGGCAGGACATCACATTGGGAGGGATAAAACACAACTCACTTTGTTTTCCTATGTGCAACCTAAGCTTCTTGCACAACACCACATCCCTGTTTCTAAAGAGGGAAGGGTGACAACTCAACAAGCCAATGCAAATGAACTTAATGAACACAGCATGTTGTAATTTGGATTATTCTAATGGTCTGTGAAGATTATTCTGTCCGTTGACAATCTGCTATTAACTCCCTTTATCTTCTGGACCTCCCAGTGTTATGTAATCTCTCAGGAATGTTAATAGCTGGATACCTCTTCCAAAGGGCTGGAGATGTATCATCGGTAAAGAGAATCTCACGGGCGTTATTCACAGACTGTACCATATGTGCCCACTAGCAATGCAACAAAATATGATCAAGGGGTCCCTGTATCTCCATACACTTTTCAAGAGAATCCTTTACCCTCCTGGGTAAAACTTCCTGGGTTCTGAACTTTTAAGAATTTGGCTCTGCATTGCTTGTCAAAGATGCCAGCTTTTGTTAAGCCCCTTGAACAGGGCTTTGCAGCTGCCATTGGTCCGCCTGAAAATCTCTTTCAGCTGAGCCAGGTCTTTGTCTGCCCCCATCTGCCCCTATATGACATCAGGTGTAGGGCAGGCAGGTGTGGCTTGGCTGAAATATCCTGGTGGGTCAAACAGGGAAGCCAGGTTGGAGGTTCCCAGCCCTGGTTTAGAGCAAACTTAATAAATATGTAAATGAATAAAAAAGAACATTCTTTTCTGAGGCACTGTGGCTCACTTAATGCTGAATATGCTGCTGGTGTGAATTGGTGGATGATGGAAGCTATGGGCACTAAGAGAGGAGGATTGCAAGGAGTGGGGGCGCTGCCTTATGTGCCTTTCCACAGTATTAAAGCAAGGTTAAACCATAGCTAAGGGACTCGGGTGGCGCTGTGGTCTAAACCACAGAACCTAGGGCTTGCCAATCAGAAGGTCGGCGGTTCGAATCCCTGCAACGGGGTGAGTTCCCGTTGCTTGGTCCCAGCTCTTGCCAACCTAGCAGTTCGAAAGCACGTCAAAGTGCAAGTAGATACATAGGTACCGCTCTGGCGGGAAGGTAAACGGCGTTTCCGTGCGCTGCTCTGGTTTGCCAGAAGCAGCTTAGTCATGCTGGCCACATAACCCAGAAGCTGGACGCTGGCTCCCTCGGCCAGTAAAGCGAGATGAGCGCCGCAACCCCAGAGTCATCTGTGACTGGACTTAACGGTCAGGGGTCCCTTTACCTAAACCATAGCTAAACTGGTGCACCAAACCTTAACAGGACTAAAGGTTTCCGACTGTTCAGGAGGACTCCCAAAATAAAGTTTTCCAGAGATTGCCAGAAAATTCTTTTGGGATTTTGATTCAGCCAAACACAACACAACACAACACAACACAACACAACACAACACAACACAACACAACACAACACAACACAACACCAGCTGCTGCCACCTGATTACCCAAGGTAAACAACCTGGCTGTTTTTGTTTACTAGTTGGCTAGCAACCATTGACATCCTGAGTTACTGCTTTACTAGTGTGCAAACTTCCTGTGGCTGTTATGAGAGTTGTTCCATTCCATTTTTATAGTCTAATGTATTTCATATTTATGTTTAAAATGTGTTGTTAAATCCCTTGAAGACGTTGTGTAACAAACAGCTAACAAGCTCAATAAATAATTAAATAGTACATACGCAGGACAGTAGTGGCAAAAGTAGAGGTATTTCAAGCGGTTTTGAGGGCAGTGGGCAGCATAACAACCAATTCTGTAAGACCTGTACCAAACCACCTGTAGATATAAAAACATCCACACAAGAAAATACGTTAGAATCTAACTGTTTTCATAATGAGCCAGAAAAACATACATTTAACATCAGCATTAAAAATAAAACCCCTAGATTTCATCACTTTGTGTTGTGTTATTAGGAGCACCTTGAAAAGGGGGTATGATACTAAAGAAATAAACCATTTCCAAGTAACAATTCCAATAATTTTCTTCCTCTGGGAGATGCAGCTCAGAAATGTATACAGCTGTGAATGTGAATGGCATCATGGGGGTCTGAAGAAACCACAGAAAGAAAGGCACAGCAGAGATAAAGACAATCCATTATCTCAACTTCCTATGTGAAAAATATGAAAAAATTACTGGGTGAAATGCGAGGGAAAAACCCACCCCTTCTCCTTTCTTCCTTCTGTGAAGTCCCAGGCAGCAGCAAGCCAAGATGTGAGTGGGCTGTCAGGCATGGATTGACTAGCTGAACCATGCGCTTGACAAAGATACAAAACGGTGTTTGAGTTACCTGAGTGTAATGACCAGTTACGGCCCCTGGACGGACTGCTCCAACACCGTACTTGAAATCTTCCACCTCGTCGTACCAATCTTGAATCACGTCATTCCATGAAGTAGCGTGAGATGATGCGTATATATTTTCACCGCATGAAAAGCCATCTAGAAGTTGAGATGGGAAGCATTAACAAAACTCATGATTCCTGACCTAGGAAATTCTGTAAACAAGCGGAGTCATGCAATGCTTCAGAGGAACATTCTGCAACAGGTAAAAGCTTGTTTATTCCAAGCAGAATTTGTTCACCCGCAACGGAGAGATTTTATTTATGTAACCCATTTGAGCCAGTGCTTGAACAACACAGAATCTTTGCTTAATTGGGAATGATAAATCTTATAACTTCTTTGATACAGTTCTATTTGGGATACCTTTTGATGTTCCATGTATCTTGCTTAGCGTTTAGGAGTTACCTATATCTGATTAAACTGGGAAGCAGCTGTTCAGTTTTAAACTATGGGGTGAAAGGGGGGATATAAAATATGAACTGGGCACACTAAGGGTGGTGATTGATGTATAATTGCCCAGGTATTTGTTTTTATATTAAATTTTTGTTATACAAGAATATCTTTATTTCAACCAATATTATAATCCCTCTTTAGAGACAGAAGTCTTTGTTTCAGTAGGGTACATTCTTAGCTAGAAGTGTTTCAGTTTAAAGCATTGTAACCACGTCAGTGGCACAATGTGATATCACACATACAGTGCATATAAATCACTTTTTCTTTACCAGTCTAGCTGAGTCCCAGATGTGGGCAGAATTTGTGGTTTACATTTGATATGGAAAACCGAGTTGCATTGAAAGGTAGAGGAAGAAAGAAGAGTCTGCATTTTGGTACAAGCAATAAAGAATGAAGAATTAATTTTAAAGAGTAAACTTATTCAAAGGTGGTACCAGAAAGAAACATTTGTCAGTTACTTTTAGTAAATGTTAAATGAGCTTCCTTTTTCATGTGGTTCTGATTCTTTGGTGATTATCCATAGGCTCACTAGAGCAAATTAAAATATTCTGAATTTAGAACCTTTCAGCGTATAAGGCATTAAACATATCTATGTTTTATACAGCCAAAAAAGGCTAATCTCAGCTGTGCTGTATAAATTGCTCAATAGCTGGCATCCTTTGATGAATTCCAAAGTAATACCTTAGTGGAAGAAAGTAGAAACTGAAAGGTCTTGTTTTAAAATGTTACCATCTCTGAATTGTTAGTGACTGCAAAAGATTTATCGTTTTAGTGATTAACTACATACTTCCAGGATCCGGAATGAACATGTATGAACTGCTGTGTGATGCTTTAAAAATTGTACGGTATGCATCTAAGGTGGATGCAGCATGTATAGAGGCAAACGTATGTTGATTTCTGAGTTTGGATGTTAGAAAGAACTGGAAAATTCCTCTGTATTATTTCCTTTTTGTGGCATTCCTCCACTGTTTTTTTTTAAAATGCTTTTTAAAAATTATGCTCAGACTGACGACTGCAAGGTTGTTGAAGGAATAAGTGAATGCTGATTGAATGTGGATTATATTATTGATCTCTCTAAAATATTTCTATAGTCCTTATTGACAGCTCTACTTGCCAGCAATTCTTTGGTCTGGTGGGCTGTGGGCAAAATTACATTTCTTTGCCACACGTTCGGCATTTGCTCTCGCAGCAGGACTCCATTCCTAAATGAAAAAAGATGTAGCAAAGGTGAGAATGGAGAAGATAATGTCTGTCTGATTGCTTGTCACCTTTCAGCTTTCTTCAAAACCTTGATGTGTATATCCATGTGTGCATGCATGTTCCCCTTTAATGATAGTTATTTTGTGGCTGGGTCATGGCTTGAATATATGAAGGAAAAACAGAACTGCCGTCCTTTCCCATCACTCTTTCATTCTTGGGAGCCAGTCCCAACCCAGCACTTGCCCAAGATATCTTGGCACCTGAGACAAACCACAAAATGGTGCCCCCCACTAGGAAAGAAGGGGGGGAATGAGGTTCTACATCAGAAAAAATGGGGGGGGGGGATAGAGATCAACATTGGGAACAAGCGGGGAGTGAAGAACTACATTGGGAACAAGGGAGGGAATCAAATCAGCCTTACCTGATGGTTGAGGTGGTAATCAAAGGCTCTCATGGGGGGAAAGGGGCCATCTCTGAATCATGCCAGGTGGGTGCAGACGCCAGGAGACCCCCGAGGGCAGTCCCAGCTATTTCCTCCTTAGAAGTGGGAGGAGATGAGCAGTCCCTCCTTTTTGCTGAGGGGGAAGCAGCATTGGGGGGGGGTACCAAGGTGGTAGCAGGCCTGTCCTCCAAGGAAGGCACCACTGTGGCAACAGTGACAGGCAGCATGTTCCTTGGAGTCAGAACTGCTGCCCCTGTGGATTCTGCTGCCTGAGGCGGTTGCCTCAGCTTGCCTCATGGGAGGGCTGGTTCTGCCCCAACCCCAACGCCTGGGTGATCTTAACCATGGTTTAGCATCACATCTGCATGACTCCTGTCAGCCCTGCTTAATGGCAGTAACCATCATTCAAACCCTGATTAAGAGACTGATGCGGGTGGCACTGTGGTCTAAACCACTGAACCTCTTGGACTTACCGATCAGAAGGTTGGCAGTTCGAATCCCCACAACGGGGTGAGCTGCCATTGCTCTCTCCCAGCTCCTGCCAACCTAGCAGTTTGAAAGCATGCCAGTGCGAGTAGATGAATAGGTACCACTGCAGCGGGAAGGTAAACAGCATTTCCGTGTGCTCTGGTTTCCGTCACGGTGTTAGGTTGCACCAGAAGCAGTGTAGTCATGCTGGCCACATGACCCGGAAAGCTGTCTGTGGACAAACGCCGGTTCCCTTGGCCTGAAGCGAGATGAGCACCACACCCCATAGTCGCCTTTGACTGGACTTAAGCATCCAGGGGTCCTTTACCTTTTACCTAAGAGACTGAGTTAGGCACTCTCAGCTACTACTAAGTTACTTCTGAGGTAAGTGCATATTCATAGCCCACTACATGGACAAGTGGACGAAGGGAAAGCATACATGGTTTTTTCCTCCTGATTGGACAAGAACATGTAGGAAGTTAAAGCAAGCAAGGGGGTGGATTATATCTATCCAAGGGAACACAAAGCGCAGAGGTGAGAAGCGGCATCAATAGACTCTGAGCCTGCACTATTATTACTAATGATTACCGCAACTCATTAAGCTGAACCTTGCTTGCTGAACATGAATCGGCATGACTTCCTTAAGCTGACTCTAATATCACAAGCTAAGGACAGCCAGCCAGCATTGTATTTCTGTTGAAATCATACTGAGTAGTTCTAAATTCGCACTTATACCTATGAATTAGCAAATGCAAATATCATGTGCCTGCTTGTCCTTTTTAAATTAAAAAATGATGTTTAAATGGCATTCCCTTGTGAAATGCAAATCTGCTTGTGAGCCTCATTCTTGAAGTGATCAAGAACAAGTTTTCTGTCTGCAAGAAAGTGTAGTAAACATGCAAAGCACTTGCCAATGTACCTGGAACTATGATTTTCACCTCTTTCTATCTTACCATCTTCAGCATGTTGCTTGCAGTGGGCTTCACTCCTCTCCGCAGGGCATTGTGCTTGTCAAGAATTTGCTTTTGGTCACCTGGTCCAACTCCTAGTGCATGTGCCTAAAGTGAGAGAGTGATTAAATTCCTCTTGCATTTATTCATAATATATTACACCAATATAATTTTAGCACTGTTTCTGTAAGAATCATGGCCATGGTGAAAACATGCCATAAATGAAATCTGACATAAACAAAATCTCAGTTGTAAGCTGTTGTGAACTGTTGGGCAATGCCGTGGCATTAACGTCTCTCTGACGTACTCTGGATAAATCCACGGTTATTGAAATCAACTTCCTTTCTCCATTAAATATGATCTTCTTAAAATTTATTGTGTTCACAGATGAAGCAATGAAGCACATTTTGGCTAATTAAAGAGAATGTTTAGGTTGACGAAGCTCCAATCTCGTATTTGAAAACAACCCAGCTAACTTTAGTAACTTTTCATGTCCCACTGACTGAGACAGGAGAGAGTTAAGCATCTCTCAGTATTGCTACACTACACAATGTAAAAAACAACAACACTTTACCCTTGAAGCAGGCTGTTGCAGCAGAGCAGCAAGACTCAGCAACACGATGAGCAGGATCATCTCTGAAAACAAAATAACACTGGAGATATTATCTTAGAGTTTCTGTTTAGATAAAGAACGTACTTAATGAAACATGGTGCCACTCTTCTGAGTAGTAGTTTAAATTTCAAAATGCTCATGTGGCTCCACATGAGAAAATAGATTTGTGCCTCCTAGAACAGGGCAGGTGGCAGATCAGAACCTGCTGGAAGAACTCTGGATGAAATGGATGAATAAGGCTTGTTTAAGAGTGGCAATTAATTTTAGATTTATACCACACCCTCCCAATGAATGTACAATGCTTAAAATAGCTTATAACTTGCTGAAACCCACCCCCACCCCAAAATCAGGCAGTTAGAAATAATTATTGACCTGTAGTAACTCGGATGCAGATTTGTATTTACACACACTGTATTTACACATACAGTGTATTTACACATACAGCTGCGGTCTAAACCACTGAGCCTCTTGAGCTTGCCAGTCAGAAGGTCGGCTGTTCGAATCTGTGTGACAGAGTGAGCTCCTATTGCTCTGTTCCAGCTCCTGCCAACCAAGCAGTTCGAAAGCAGACTGGTGCAAGTAGATAAATAGGTACCGCTGTGGCAGGAAGGTGGACGGCATTTCCATGCGCTCTGGTTTCCATCACAGTGTTCTGTTGCGCCAGAAGCGGTTGAGTCATGCTGGCCACATGACCCAGAACACCAGCTCCCTTAGCCGGAAGCAAAATGAGCGCCACACCCCATAGTCGCCTTTGACTCGACTTAACTGTCCAGGAGTCCTTTTACCTTTACCTCCCATGAGAAAGCATGACAGTAAACTTTTGTAAAACATACATTAGATACACCCCCAGCATTACAGCATTACAGTATTGAAAGGTAAAGGTAAAGGTACCCCTGCCCGTACGGGCCAGTCTTGCCAGACTCTGGGGTTGTGCGCCCATCTCACTCAAGAGGCCAGGGGCCAGCGCTGTCCGGAGACACTTCTGGGTCACGTGGCCAGCGTGACATCGCTGCTCTGGCGAGCCAGAGCCGCACACGGAAACGCCGTTTACCTTCCCGCTGGTAAGCGGTCCCTATTTATCTACTTGCACCCGGAGGTGCTTTCGAACTGCTAGGTTGGCAGGCGCTGGGACCGAGCAGCGGGAGCGCACCCCGCCGCAGGGATTCGAACCGCCGACCTTTCGATTGGCAAGTCCTAGGCGCTGAGGCTTTAACCCACAGCGCCACCTGCGTCCCAATTACAGCATTACAGATGGCTTAAGTGCAGATTCTTCAGTAGGAATTTGATCAATAAGATGCATCCTTCTGAGCAATTATTTTTATACAATTTATCTTACTTAACTCTCCTAGCAACCTTCATGTAGGAGGTTATGGGATACAGCAGGCTAATGTATAGCTTAACAAACACCCCCCCCCTCTTAAACCTTACCTTATTATTTCAAGGAAGACTTGAAGTACCTTCTTTGTAGCTTCAAAGAGGTTATGGAAATCAACGGGCGATGTTATGCTTATATACCTCTCCTGTTTCCTGCTTTGTAGAATGACTCAGTGTCCAACGGTAAATTACACACCTCATTGACCAGTCAGAAGTTTGAATCTGTCACATGTCTTTTTAACAATGTTTTATTTCCTGAAAAATTCCAACCATGATGGATTGATATCTGTGCTTTTTCTTTATCCTGTGGCATCATTTTATCGCTGGTAGATCTAAACACATCATTGACTCAATATACAATGTAATGAGAGGATTTCACAAGCTATTGCTGCTACCAAAGAGGTTTCTTCCTTCCTTCTTTCTGTGTATGAAGTAATGCACTGGTGGTGCCATAATCTAGTAAACAAGGATGGACGGTAAGTGTTTTTAACCTGCTACTGCAGATGTTGAAGTGATGGGAAATCTTCTTGTTTTGAAAGTTGGACCCATTCCCTCCTTCCCCTGCCTCACTCATTTGCTGATTCCCGCGTCAGTTGATGCATTGATGCCACTCAGCTGGTATTCCTGGAGATGATGTTATCACACACCAACGGCCATTTGAATCTTCAGTATTTGCTTACATTCCATTAGCATCACAGGGGAGATATAATTTCTGCAAATACTTTCTGTTGCATGCGCTCAGTTCTGGATTACCCAATAAGCAGACTAAGAATGTCCTTATGGAATCAGCAAAGCAGAGGCACCATAAAATAAATAATAAATGAGAGGATTTTTTTGTTGTTGAAAACTTTAATACAGTGGTACCTCGGGTTACGAGGGACGCAGGTGGCGCTGTGGGTTAAAGCCTCAGCGCCTAGGACTTGCCGATCGAAAGGTCGGCGGTTCGAATCCCTGCGGCGGGGTGCGCTCCCGCTGCTCAGTCCCAGCGCCTGCCAACCTAGCAGTTCGAAAGCACCTCCGGGTGCAAGTAGATAAATAGGGACCGCTTACCAGTGGGAAGGTAAACGGCGTTTCCGTGTGCGGCTCTGGCTCGCCAGAGCAGCGATGTCACGCTGGCCACGTGACCCGGAAGTGTCTCCGGACAGCGCTGGCCCCTGGCCTCTTAAGTGAGATGGGCGCACAACCCCAGAGTCTGTCAAGACTGGCCCGTATGGGCAGGGGTACCTTTACCTTTTTACCTCGGGTTACAGACACTTCAGGTTACAGACGCTTCAGGTTACAGACTCCGCTAACCCAGAAATAGTACCTCGGGTTAAGAACTTTGTTTCAGGATGAGAACAGATATCGCATGGTGGTGGTGCGGCAGCAACAGGAGGCCCCATTAGCTAAAGTGATGCTTCAGGTTAAGAACAGTTTCAGGTTAAGAATGGACCTCCAGAACGAATTAAGTTCTTAACCCGAGGTACCACTATATTTCTTATTTTTGAAAAAACACTGAAGTAGTCACTGCGGGGCGATTTCTGTTCTCATCCTGAAGCAAAGTTCTTAACACGAGGTACTATTTCGGGGTTAGCGGAGTCTGTAACCTGAAGTGTCTGTAACCTGAGGCACCACTGTAATTCATTTCAAGACACAATATGACAATCCAATTGATTTGTTTTGATGATAGAGACATCCATTCCTTGTAAATTAAACTTACAAAATTCTGAAATAGAATTTAAAAGCAAATCACTTGATACCAGTTGGCTAATACATATAAATCCGACTCTGGTTTTATAGATATGGGTACAGCTGCCCACAAACCTGACCAGGCTGTGACAGCTGTGGAGGAGGTGTCTGAAGTTACTCCTTTCTCCTAAGATGGAGGGGACACACAGAGAGACACCTTGTTCCCCATATTGTTCTGTCACCAAATGTAACCCAAGTCCAACTGTACAGTGAAACACACCCTTGTAAACCCCTCCAGGGCCTTCTAACATCTGTTCTTTTTAACATCTGAAGCATTAATCAGGGCAATGCCTTTTCTCTTCCTGATGCAGAACTGCAGAGAGAAGGAAGCACTGAGGTGCTCATTAACATTTCAGACTCTGCCAGCAGATCACAGGGATCACACAGATACCGATCTCATTGCCTCTCCTGACAGGAGCCGGCTATTGAGCCTCTTCCCATAAATGAGTCCTGGAGTTCCCGGATTGATAGTGCCAACTCTATGTCTCTTAGAAGGGAATTCCACAAGGTAGGAGGCTTTAAAAAAATGGTTGCACTGAGAAAAGTGAGAAATTTTATGGCTACTGCCGACCTGCCTGCAGAAGACATATCAAAAGATATATTGCCTTATACTGACTGCAAAGAAAGCCCAGTACTGCGAGAAAATTATGGAAAAACAAGCCAATGGCAGTGCGATAGGAACAGCACTGCACTTCAAAGACAAATTTCTGATATCTATGCTGTAATTGAAGTTGACGCTAATATGAAGAGGAGAGGTGAAGAAGCACCAGGTAGATTTTCTTTTCTAAAGCATATGCACTTATCTGATGAACAATATATTCTCACAATGATGCCATATGGAATGATGGAACACAGTGTGTATTTCCAAGTGTGCAGAGGGTGTACAATGTATTTTTCTAACAAGTGCTCTGCCCTTTTTCTCATCTAAACAGAATAAAAAACACTCAGGACGGACTGTGTAGGGAAGCAGACATGCAGCGACGGAGCAAGCGGATCGGGTTCTTGGGGCAGTGGGCGGGGCCAGCTGCCCGTGGGGTGAGCCGGGGCAGGACGCTCCGCGGGGCCTCCAAGGAGAAGAGTTTGGATTTGGTATCCCATTTTATCACTACCGTAGGGAGTCTCAAAGTGGCTCACAATCTCCTTTCCCATCCTCCCCCACAAAAAAACACTCTGTGAGGTGAGTGAGGCTGAGAGACTTCAGAGAAGTGTGACTAGTCGAAGGTCACCCAACAGCTGCATGTGGAGGAGTGGGGAAGCGAACCCGGTTCACCAGATTACGAGTCCACCGCTCCTCCCACTCAGTCGTCCTACAGCTGGGGGGAGGGAGGCAGCGGGAGGACCATTTAGGCAGCGTGGAGCCTGCGTGCGCCTAAGTCACCGTGTCTCTCCCAGGAGACACGTGTGGCTCGGGTGCACTGCAGGCCCCGCGTTGAGTGCCGCCCGGCATTATGTCACCCTGTCCCCAAGTGGTGGTCTGCCCCCACCGCACCCCCTTCCTCCGCCATTGCAGACATGCTTCATCAAGTCAGCTTCGATGAATTCATCCAGAATTTTGCAATCAGAAAATCTAGACAGAAAAGTGATTTTAATTTCAGCACACATGTAAGTTTCATGTCATTTGAAAAATATTATTTTATTTTATGGTTTCCTATTGCTTTTTTAAAAATCACATACAGGGTTGCTTAGGGCTTCTGTAGGTCTTAATCCACCCCTTCCTGCACTTCTGTAACCTATTTAGGTAGAACATGACAATGGGGAAACAAAAAACAGTAAGTAATATTGTAAGTAATTTCTTGATTTCTACAAGCTGTAATGCTCAAAATCAAACATACGGCTAGAACAAGCTATATCTTGAACGCTTCTTGATAAGTTGTTGGCACAGGGCCAATAATATGTCATTTATACCTCACTTACTAGACTGAAGTTTTGCCTCTTGTTTTGGTTTTCTAACATAATATGCTCCAATATTTTGGCCACCTCATGAGAAGAGAAGACTCCCTGGAAAAGACCCTGATGTTGGGAAAGATGGAGGGCACAAGGAGAAGGGGACGGCAGAGGACGAGATGGTTGGACAGTGTTCTCGAAGCTACAAACATGAGTCTGACCAAACTGCGGGAGACAGTGGAAGACAGGAGGGCCTGGCATGCTCTGGTCCACGGGGTCACGAAGAGTCGGACACGACTAAACGACTAAACAACAACAACACAATATGGGTTGGTTTAGGAAATAGTGAGAAGATTGGGCTGGGCTCCAATGCTATGCTTGTCCTATGGAGTCAGGGGTCTGGAGGGTGGTCTCATTTCTGCACTGATAGACTTTCTTTCATCCACTTCTCTTTGAAAAGAAGAGCAATCCTTACCACTTAAAAATCAGCAGCCAGAGTGTAGAATGAGGATTTATTGCTCAATTAAAGTACTAATCGGGTGTTGTGTCGGGACCTACTAATCGGGTGTTGTGGCTGTCCAATATACCCACCTACAACCAGGAGGTCAGCCTCCAGGTCTTACTGCAACATGTGCCCTCTTTCAGCGTGGATACGCTATATAATCATTTTCACCACTGTGAAATAATGTTTAAAATTCATTTTATAGCAGGTATCTATTTGCGTTCCAATCTTGTGAATGGTTCAGCCTACAATATATGCTCAGATTGCTATGACCAAAAGATTTTGTTAAAAGCAACCTAAGTTTGGAACATTAAAAACACTGGTCTCTTCTCAGGCAAAATGTTATACTTTCCCCCGCCTCATAATATAAGAGGAAACTTTGTCTAGGACTGCCTCCACTGATTGCAATTAATTATATTAAAGAGATTATGAAACATTGTTGGTTACTTTGTCATTATGGAAACAATATGGGCTGCTTGAATTAGCTAATAAATGAAAAGGCATCAAAAACATATCAGGAAATCATGTCTGGCAGGGCAAAAAGCCCAGAATTAAATTCAAAATACTAACTGATGTAAAGGAAAGAGGCGGATTTCCCCTGCCAGACCTTAAACTTTACTATGAATCAGCAGCATTCTGCTGGTTGAAAGACTGGCTGCTTCTTGAAAACACAGACACTTTGGATTTAGAAGATTTCAACAATGTTTTTTGGGTGGCATGCATATTTGTGGTACGACAAGGTTAAAGCACATAAAACATTTAAAAACCATATTGTCAGGAAAGCATTGTTTAATGTCTGGACAAGATATAAAGATTTATTGGAGAATAAGACCCCAAGGTGGTTGTCACCAATGGAAGCAAAGGCTCTGAAAAGACTCAATACGGAGGCCAAATGGCCGAAGTATTGGGAAATACTGGAACAAGAAGGAGACAAACTGAAATTGCAGAGTTTTGAGAAATTAAAAGATAAAGTGCGAGACTAGCTTCATTATTTTCAAATAAGAGAGGCCTACAATTCGGACAAAAAAATTGGCTTCCAGGTGGAAAAATCAAAATTGGAAACGGAACTACTAGAACCCAAAACTAAGATACTATCAAGAATGTATAACTTGCTGTTAAAATGGAATACGCAGGCTGAAACGGTTAAATCAGCTATGATTAAATGGGCACAAGATATTGGTCATAATATTATGTTTGCGGACTGGGAACAGTTGTGGACCACTGGTATGAAATTTACGGCATGCAATGCCTTAAGAGAGAATATTATGAAAATGATATACAGGTGGTACATGACCCCAGTCAAGCTTGCAAAAATTTATCATCTGCCCGATAATAAATGTTGAAAATGTAAAGAGATTGAGGGTTCATTCTTTCACCTTTGGTGGACGTGCCCAAAGATTAAGGCTTTCTGGGAAATGATCTATAATGAAATGAAAAAGGTGTTTAAGTACACCTTCCTGAAGAAACCAGAGGCCTTTGTCCTGGGCATGGTCGGCCAATTGGTGTTAAAGAAGGACAGAACTTTTTTTATGTATGCTACAGCAGCAGCAAGAATACTCGTCGCAAAGTATTGGAAGACACAAGATCTACCCACCCTGGAAGAATGGCAGATGAAAGTAATGTACTATATGGAATTGGCGGAAATGACTGGCAGAATCCGAGACCTGGGAGAAGAGCTGGTGGAAGAGGACTGGAAGAAATTTAAAGACTATTTACAGAAACAGTGTAAAATTTATGAATGTTAACATGATGTTGGATTGAAAATAAGCGGCATTAGTGATAAAGTTAGTAAGAGTATGCAAAAATGAATTGATGGATATAAATATTTGAGTTGTGATATGTTAAGATACAAAGTTAAAGATGATAAATTGAAAGAGGGTAAGGATTTGCTGATTTGATTATGTAAATGGGAATACAAAAAGGGGAGGTGTGAGGAGGTCAAGGAAATAAGGTAATGAACTTTAAAGTTAGAAAAGGAATAATGAATTTTTTCTTTTTCTTTTTGTCTATTTTTGGTTTTTTGTATTTTCTATTTTTCTGTTTTGTGTTTTGTTGTGATTCTGTAAAATCTTAATAAATATTTATTAAAAACAAAAACAAAAACATATCAGGAAATCAGAAATGAAACAGCAATCCCCAAGTAACCCCCCCCCAATATTTGCAAACAAAAATATATATAGCCTTCAGATTATTATTATTTTTTTAAAAAACAGGGACAAATCTGGTGGAAAAACACCACTGAAACCTTAATGATTCAGGATCATAAGAATTTACTTAGTAGGTTGGGCCTAGGTGGAAGTCAGATGTGTTTGGGGCATTAAAGTGTGCCCAGCAACTGTGGTTTCCTCATGGCTCCTGCTCCAAGGGTTATCATAATCCATGGAGATGGGTTGGCAGCTGCAGAAGCTGGGGTGAGTGGTAGGTGTGGTGGCCTCATCAAGATCACCATGGTGTATGGCCTCTGGGAGGTGGGTGGGCATCCTGGCCAGCTTCCCCCACAACAATGTGCTGTTTACAGCCCCCTTTGAGGCAGCAGGGTTCAGTGGTTGCAGGCTCTGTGGGGGTTTCTCCTGGGTTCCCTACATTTCCCTTCTCCCCCTTTTGTGCAGCCCATCAGGGGGCAGTTTTCAGTCCTCCCTGCTCCATTCCAGGAATGCAGGGTGGTTTTTCTGTGGTGAAGGGGGGTAATTTTATCATACACACCCATTTTCTCTTTGGGGCAGGTTACTGTTAATGTTTGGGGCTCCTGTAAACATTTTATAGCCTTTGACAGGCTAAGAAGTTCCATAAATTATGATGGAAGGTAGATTCTGTGTGACTTTCCCATAGCCTCTTAAGTTTCCCCCTTGCCCATTTGTTCTTGAGGGTTATTGTGTGCCCTAGTACTTTGCATGTTTCATACTCCCAGGGAAGAAGGCTGATACCACTAGCTCCCTCCATGCATCTCTCAGATATTTTATTGGAGCTACAGGAATTCCCCTACCAGCCAGTTGTTAAACACCTACACTTTACCGGGATGCATACATACTGTACATGGTTACATGCACTACAAGTCATCCAATGGGGGCTGTGTGATGACAACCTTACATTTTTATGTATATAGGAAGAAAGGGAGCACACTTGGACAGTGAATGAAATAGTATGGACACAGAGGAAAGTGCTTAAACAAACACACTCCAGTATACAGTTAGATTGTCCTCCTCTGGCCAGTGTCAGGCTAGCAGCAGGTACAATAAGTTTGTTTGATTTATTCTGCTGACCTGGGAGCCCCTTACCTTCTTGAGTCCCTAGTGGGACTTGGATACAGACATGCCGTTGTTGCTAAGGGTGCTCAGCACCTGCTGCCATCTGATAAAATATCACCTTCATGTTTTGGCTTTCTAAATTTATAGATGCTTGGATTATCTTTCAAGTCAGTGAAGCCAGGGCTGAAGGCACTTCCCCAGACAGTGGTCACCCTATTTGATGCAAGTCTTAGGAACCCTCACCTGGATTTACCACGCCTCACTTCCAGCGGGTGGGCCAGAAGTATTTAGATTGCCCTATGCCCAAGCCAATCCTCTTTCATCTGTATTCAATAAAACTGTGGCCTGTTTTGACCGCCAAAACCAGTCTTATTTGTCTCTTATTTATATGGGTTGGGGAGCCCGATGCCTGGTCCCACAAGAGTCAGGGCCCCCCTCTTGTTTCTGGGCCCTTCTCTCTCCAACAACTCTAAATATACCTGCTTAGGGATCTTTCCTGTTTAGAGTAGCTGGCCCTCCAATATCTCACTGATGAAAATGGGTTACCAGTGTTATGCTCCCACAAAGGAACAAAATAAAACTAATGCCAACTCTTGTTTTTGTACTGCTTCACTGGGCTACAGCATCACACCAGAGAGACTTTTCTTGCCTGTTGCTGGGGGAACGTTCAATACAAATGAGGGTCCGCATGTGTGTGTATAAATACATAAATAATGTGATGTGAAGAAACTCATGACAAAGCCAAGAAAGCAAACATTTCCTCATCCTCTGTACTTTGGTTGCTACGTTCCACTCTTGGTACACAAGCCACTTCGCAGACCTTGATAAACTGCAACAAAATGCTCTGATCATGTGCAGTCTCACATTCTAAACTCAATCAACTCATCGATTTTTATTCTCTTCCTGGCTTGAGAATTTTCACCTGTGTTATGTCAGGGTGGGCCCAGGTGTAGCAGCTGCTTATGCTGCATTGATTTCATTTCGTTTGTCCGCCTTCCATTCACATTTAATCAGCCATACATTGTGTCCTTCTTGGGATCTTTTGCATCTCTGTGTCTGTTATTTTTCCTGCGACTGTAAGACCCTACTCCCAACTTCCATTCCTCCCCATCAGGCAAAAAGAAAGAATGAAAACATCCATGCATGCAAGACTTTTTATGAGTTTTCCGATTCAAAAACAAATCAACAAATTTCATTTGGATGGGATTTGTCAGAAGATGCTGGAGGATGAAAATTAAATGAGAATGCAGAGTTCAATGAAGATCACGTAGGGGACCCCCTATTTTATTTCAGTCTGACAATAGCAAGAAGCAGCACAGTCATTCGCAAGGCTGCCCTTGCACCCTTGCGATTGCACGGCCTCATCACAGTTGATGTACTTATTATCATGTTTGCAAGGATTGGCTGAAAATGAAAAAGGACAAGAACACATCAGAGTTAACAAAAGCAAAATGCCCCTGTGACTCAAATTCAAGAGATGCTTTCATTTTTAGTTGCTATAGTGGAGGTGATTTACAAGAAAAAGCCCCCCACTTAAAACATTATTTAGCAGTTGTTTTAATGAATGTAGGAACTGAATTAGTAATTAGTTTAGCAATCCTGGCTGTAACCCAGAATAAATTGGGCATGTTTGTAAGGGTGGATGTGCAGGTCACGAGAACATTTACATAGACATCCTGCAACCACCTACAGAATAAGGAAGGTTATGGGGTCTATAATCTTGTGCACATCTACTCAGGAATAAGCTTCCATCAAATTTACTGGAATCCATTCTTATTATGTGCTCTTTCTAAAGTACAAAAAGGCATTATGATAATATTTGAAGTTATTTCTACTCACTGCATAATCCATTGTCGCATGAGCCAGGGCAGTCCCCACAAGGTGATCCAGACTTATACGGGGTTTGAAGTGACCCTACTATGTTCCCTCTGGAATGATGAAAGTGAAAGAGTAAACAAGGATATATTTGACTAGAATGATCGTATAATCTCAGTAAATTATTTTCTTAATTAGAAAAGTTCTATTCCATTTATTTAATCAATGAACTTATAGCACAAATATTGTGCAATGTGAGGAGTAGGGCTGTGAACTGGTTTCAGCTAAAGCCTTCAGCCTGAATTGAATTAAGGTTAATTCAGGTAGACCTGGGCTTTGGATGAGTTGGGTGGAGACAGCACTGATAGGATCACCCTCCCAGAGTGTTTGGGCTGTCAGGAGAAGGGACATTGTGTGGGAAGAAGGAACTTTGGCCGCACTCCTCTTCCCAGCAGGGGAACACAGACAGGTGGTCAAACTGAGCAGGAGCGAACACTTCTGTGCCTGCGGTGCAGCTGCAGGAGTGGGGGGGGGGTGAGAGGAGGAGACACAGTATCTTCTTTGCCTCCCAAATATATGTTCAATTAGGCCTATTACTATGAGTTGTTCTATTCAAGTCCAGGAAAATGTAGACCGGCCAACTAACTCTTCAAATGACAAAATCCAGCACCTGGTGGGGCTTGAATGGCTGAGAGCAAGGCTAATTAGGTCTCTGGGTTGGTGGTTCCCACACCTGGTTTACAACAAGCTTAAAAAATTAGACTAAATGAGAACATTAATTTCTGAGGCACTGTGGCTCACTTAATGTTGAATATGCTGCAGGTGCATTGGTGGATGACAGAAGCCATGGGCACCAAGAGAGGAGAGCTGCAAGGAGTGGGAGCAGAGCCCTTTGCTTCCTTCAGCAACAATATGAAGGTAAGGTTACACTGGATTCACCAGTGCCCCAAACCGTAATGGGTGGTGAAATTAGGGAGGGCCTGTCACTGAATATTCACCAGAGGAGGAGTGAAAATCTCCAGCTGTTCAGAGGACCCAATAAATAAATAAAGTTTTCCATAGATTGCCAGAAAATTCTTTTCTGAGGTGTTTTGACTCGGCCCTTTTAAAAAAAATCCACTGTTGTTTCCTGATTTCCTGGCAAATGGCTCAAAGCTAATAGGAACGACCTGGCTGTTTTTGTTTTCTAGTTGGTTGGCAACCATTGAAATGCAGAGTTAATACATTACTAGTGTGTTGCCCATGCATCCTGTGGTTCTTAATGAAGTTGTTTCATTCTGTTTTTATAGTATAATGCCTTTTAATTTATGTTTTAAATGTGTTGCAAGTCCCTCAGAGACCTTGGGTAAGAAATGACTAAGAGGTTTAATGACGGACTGACTGAATGATACTTACGCAGGGCAGTACTGGCAAACGTAGTAGTATTTTAGGGAATTTTGAGGGCACTGGTTCATAGAGCAACCGACTTTGTAAGACCTGTACCAAACCACCTGTAGATATAAAAACATCCACACAAGAAAAACAGTTAGAATCTAACTGTTTTGAGCCAGGAAAACATTCATCTGACAATACCATTTAAACTCCCCCCCGCAAAAATAAATCAACCACCACTTTGTGTTGTGTATAATTAGGAGCACCTTGAAAAGGAGTACAATACTAAAGAAATAAACAATTTCCAGATAACAATTTCAATCATTTTCTTCAGGCAGTAGCTGCTCAGAAATAGCTCATTTGGTAGATCATGAGAGTCTTGATCTCAGGGTCGTGGATTCAAGCCTCACCTTGGGCAAAGGATTCCTGCATTGCAGGGAATTAGACCAGGGGCCAACTCACAAGAGACTGCGATCAACTCACAGAGTTAAAATCTGGCAGTGATCTACCCCCGTTTTTGGGGTTCAAGTCAAAGTTGTTGAGCTTTTTCTAGAAGAGCCAAAGTTGTTGAGCTTCTGGGGGGAGCAGTGATCATCTACCAGTGATCTAACACAAACATCCAGTGATCTACTGGTGGGTCACGATCTATCTGTTGGACATGCCTGGACTAGATGATCCCCACGGTCCCTTCCTACTCTACAGTTCTGTCAGTCTATATACAGCTGTGAATAGGAATGGCCTTATGGGTGCCTGAATAACCCACAGAAGGAAAAGTGTAGGAGAGAGAACGATGATCCAGTATCTGAACTTCCTGTGTGAAAACTATGAATAGGAATATGTGCGAGAGGCCGACCCTGTCCAAAGCGACCCACCAAACCAAAAGCAGTCTACCTGCCATGTGATGTGTCCCCTGTTGGGGGCACAAGAACCTTCCTTGGTTTCTTTATCTTTTCTTTTGCACAGTCCCTGTAGTGTGGTGGGAGAGCTGAAAATAATGCCAATGTATTTCACATCTGGCAACCAACACACCCTTTGGCTTCAGATAGTACATGGGTAGACTGTACAGGGCGCCTCTCAGGTGCTATGCTAAGGGAGGTGTTCATGGTGAGTTCCAGCACCTCTCTTTCCAGAAAAATAGCACTACTGCAGACGAGTCTAAAAAGCCCAGGACACAAATTTTCACAGCCCACCAGCAACTATGGTGGCTCATTTACCAGAACTAATGCATTTAGTGTTAATTCTGAAGTCTATAGTTGATTCTGACCAAATTAAGCCTCCTAGGAGCCACTATAGCTGCCAGAGGGCTATGAAAATTTGTATCCCAGACATTTTAGATTTGTCTAAATATGGATTTCTTTTTTCCAGCTCTCGTACCCCACTACAGGCAGCAGCAAGCCAAGATGCAAGTGGGCTGTCAGACATGGATTGACTAGTTGAACCATGCACTTGACAAAGATACAAAACGGTGTTTGAGTTACCTGGGTATAATGGCCAACTTTGGCTCCTGCAGGGACCGCTCCAACACCGTACTGGAAATCTTTCACTTCGTTGTACCACTCTTGAATTACTTTAGACCATGGCATAGGGCCACTTGACATGAGCAAATTTTCACCACATGTGAATCCATCTAGAAGTGGAGACGGTTAACATTAACAAAAGTCATGATTAGTGATTTGGGGAATTCTATAAACAAGGGGAGCTCTTCAATGCTTTGGAGAAACATGCTACAACCGGTAAAACTTGCTTATTCCAAGCAGGATTTGTCCCCCCCCCCCCGCAGATCTGTCTGCTTAAGTAAATCTGTATACATTTGTATGTACAACAATAGTTCCAAAGCAAAAGGTATAGTGTGCTCTCTCTCTCTTCATCCCCATAACAGAGTATTTCAACAATTCAAGAAAGGGAGTAAACAACTGAGCATATTCAAGCATAAGTGAAGGAGATTATTCCTATTATTTATTAAATATGTTAGTTGCTTTATCTTACCCACGACAACCTAAAGTGACTTCCAACCAGCCAACCAATCAGGCAGCCACACGGCTCCCACCCCACCATGACACTAGCTAAACCATAAAACCAAGAAGAAAAAGAAATACATTAAAAAATCCCACCCATTTCTAAAAGGCCATAGATAAAGGCCAATTATAGTTAAAGAGGTAGGGGTTGGGGAGTAGAAATGTTAACCATTATTAGTAGCAGTGCAGTATTCCTGTTATTATTAGCATTCCTGTTATTGTTTTTAAGTGTGTACAGGTAATAGCTTCTTGCTAAACACAATAAACCAAACTGACTGATAGCGCTAAGGTTTTAGAGGAAAGTTTTTGCCTGGCTCCTAAAGATATATAATGGTGGTTCCAGTTGAGCCTCTCTGCGTAGAGCAGTCCGCAAAATGGGGAGCCACTGCAAAAAAGGCCTAATCTCGAATTTACACCATCTAGACCTTTCATGGTGTGACACATGGAGAAGTGTCTCAAATGATGATCACAGGTATATAAAGAAAAATAAAGATATAGAGAAAAATATTAAAAAACTTGTGCAAAAGAGGCAATACTGTATAGCAGTTTACCAAGATAAGGGAAAAATGGCCGATCAAAAACCTCATAATCAAGAACAGCACAATATGAAAACACATTTGCCATCAGTTACTAAATAAGTTATATAAATCAACAGAGAGGCACAAAGTCCACTTCCCCTCTGAGAACCTGGAGTTGGTGGGTCAGTTTCTTTGATGTGGCCATAAATAATGCTTTAAAAAACCAGATCATAATAGAGTAGGTGGAAGCAGGGCTTTTTTCCAGCTGGAACTCAAGTGAGTCCCATTACCATTCTCAGAGAATGAGGGAGTATGCACCATTGGTGTAAAACAGTGGTGTCCAAACTTTTTTCAAAGAGGGCCAGTTTTGATGAAGTGAAGGGCCGTGAGGGCTGTCCAAAGGGCCGTCCAAAGTTGTTGAGGTTTTATTGGGATTCCCCCCCGAAATAAACTGCTACAGGGGCTGGATTAAACTGACCAGCGGGCCAGATTAGGCCCCCGAAACGGACTTTGGACACACGTGGTGTAAAGTGTGTGTACAGACAAACAGTGGAGGAGCATATGCCAGTGCTGCCCAGGGCGGGGCGCACTCCTGAGGGGTGCGGGGTGTGGAGGGTGCCTTCCCAGGCACAGGATAGCCACTCGGGCGCACCCTGCAGCCAAGGGTGGAGCGAGTCGCTAATGGCGGACATTCAGTGCGCAGCCTGCCTGCGACTCCCAAGTCTCCCTCGAGCTGTCGAAACAAAGGGGAAGGGAGAAATGACAATGGCAAAGCGGCGCAGCTCCCCCTTCCCCCTACGGCTCGGGTTAGGCTTGGGAGTTGCGGGCGGATGGCGTGCCAAATGTCCCCCCCCCTCAGCGAAGACACCACACCCAGGGTGGTCCGCCCCCACAACACACCCCTTCCTCCACTCCTGCAGACAAAGCTTAGCTGGTCAGAACTGAGTGTGGAATTCTGACCTCAAATTTTTGAAAGAACCAGAACATTCCACTGTTCCTCTTTTAGTGGCATTCCTCCAGTATTTTCAGTATTATCTGCAGAATGACAATAGCAGGGTTGCTGAAGAGTTAGTGAATGGTGACTAAATGTGGATTATATTTCAGATCTCTAAATTATTTCTACAATGCTTAGTGAAAGCTATACTTGCCAGCAGTTCTTTGTTCTTTTTGGCTGTGTTCATATTTACATCTACTCGCCCAGTTTCTGGCATTTGCTTCCGCAACACCACTCCATTCCTATAAGAAAAATATATGTATTAAACATGAGACTGGATGCAAAATGTAAAAATGGAGCGGCTCATATTTGTCTGATCATTCTCACCTTTCAGCTCTCTTAAAAAAACTTGCGTGTCATTTTAATGATAGTTATTCTCAGGCTATGTCATGGTTTGAATACATGAAGCAAAATCAAAGTGTGCAGTCTTTTCCCTCTTGGGCTTAGTATTACATCTGCCTGACTCATGTCAGTCATGGATAATGGCAACAGCCAGCTTTCAAACATGCTGAGTTAGGTGCTCTCAGATACTACCTGGGTGGTGCGCACGTTTTTGTTTTCTTCTTCCTGATCCATGCCAACCATACGTAACAGTAGTTACCAGGATCCGTAAACCCACTTCAAACCAAGGTTAAAATGCTGAATTAGGTGCTCTTAGCTACTACTTAGCTTCTGAGAAAAATGCATATTCATTGTCCATGTAGTGGACAATGAATGCTTTTAATTGTATATATGAAATAAATAACCCGGGAAGAATGGCAGATGAAGGTGATGGACTACATGGAACTGGCGGAAATGACTGGCAGAATCCGAGACCAGGGAGAAGAGTCAGTGGAGGAAGAGTGGAAGAAATTTAAAGACTATCTACAGAAACATTGTAAAATTAATGAATGTTAGAAGGATGTTGGAATGAAGCTATGTGGTTTTAGCAGAAATGTTATAAAGGTTTAGGAAAAAACAGACTGTTAATTGGTGAAAGGAGGGAAAGTTGATATATTATATTAAGATAAATTACAGGACAAAAATTGGAAAAGATGGAAAGGATTTGCTGAAATAGCTAACTGAGCTAGAATACAAAAAAGGGAGGTGTGAGGAGGTCAAGGAAACAAGCAAATGAAAGATAAGTTATGGGAAGGTTTGATGTGTTTTTTACTTGTTTCTATTTTTCTGCTTTTTTCTGTTTCTCCCCCCCCTTCTTATTGTGATGTGCTGTTTTGTTTTTGTTTAATATGGTGTTTTTATTTTTTTATTTTTGTAACTTTTAAAACTTTAATAAATATTATTTTCAAAAAAATAAAAAATAAGTTAATGTTATTGTGTATTTGGGTTTATAGTTGCAAATCATGTAGTAGCCACTAGGAAATATAAATCAATAAATAATAAAAGATATGTATAAACTAGCGCATGCAATTTTCTGCCAGCCAGAAAGCGTAGTAAACCTTTAAAACACTTACCATCTTCAGCATGTTGCTTGCTGGTGGCTGCACTCCTCTCCGCAGGGCATTGTGCTTGTCAAGAATTTCCTGTCGCTCACCTGGTCCAACCCCTTGTGCATGTGCCTAAAGTGAGAGAGAGAGTATTTTTTTTCTTGTATTTATTTATACGATTATATTTTTCATTACACCAATGTAATTTTAGCATACTTTCACTAAGAATCATGGACATGATTAAAAAGTGTGCACTTGCTTCTGTCAGGCTCTTCTGCCATAAATGAAACATCAGTTGTAAACTAAAATTGAAGGGATTTATTTTAAGCGTTCTGTGATGGTGTAGCTAACCTTTTTTTTTTTTTTTTTTTTTTTTGGTTTGGATTTGATATCAAAGCGGCTCACATTCTCCTTTCCCTTCCTCCCCCACAACAAACACTCTGTGAGGTGAGTGGGGCTGAGAGACTTCAGAGAAGTGTGACTGGCCCAAGGTCACCCAGCAGCTGCAGGTGGAGGAGCAGGGAATCGAACCCAGTTCACCAGATTATGAGTCTACCGCTCTTAACCACTACACCACACTGGCTCCATGGAGCAGATCAACAGGTCCTCCAGTTGGGTGATGCAGAGGCATCAAGATGTCTCTGGACTCCTATGGATAAATCCACTACTGAAAACTATGAGAAACTTAGCATTACCTTTAGTGGGATATGTAACTGGACCATCTTTCCATCATGTTTTAAGCTTAACCCAAGTTAATTGCATTTGTTTTTTCACTTCAGTGTGTTTATGGATGAAGCAGTCAAAAGCATTTTGGCTTATTAAAGTGAAGGTTTAGCTGGCCCAACTAAATCTTGTATTTGAAAATAATCCAGCTAACTTTAGTAACTTTTCATGTCCCACTGACTGAGACTGTTTAGCATCTCTCAGTATTGCTACACTACACAATGTAAAAAACTTACTCTTGAAGCAGGCTGTTGCAGCAGAGCAGCAAGACTCAGCAACACGATGAGCAGGATCATCTCTGAAAACAAAATAACACTGGAGAGATTATCTTAGAGTTTCTGTTTAGATAAAGAGCGTACTTATTGAAACATGGTGCCACTCTTCTGAGTAGTAGTTTACATTTCAAATTGCTCATGTGGCACCAGCTGAGAAGTAGATTTGTACCTCCTGGAATAGGAGTGCCGCAGGCAAGTGTCTCCTCCAGAGTCACCACTTTGCATCTGACTCCACCCCACTAAACTATTTTGCTTCTGTCTCTGGTTAGTGGACATAGTGGCTGCACTGAAAAACACCACCTGAGCCCTTCAAATTTCCTTTATTATGCAGCCATCCTTTCCTTTCTTTTCCCCTGCAGTTCACTGAATTGCCCCTCAATTTGCTCTGGAGGGGCTCCCATCACCCTGGAACAGATTCTGTGAGTAAGTATGGGGCTGCAGCAGGAGGAGAAGAAAGTGAACTCCCATTTTTTAAATCTGTTGTGCAACAGAAATCTCTTCCAGTACATGCTAAAATTCACAGGTGGTACTATCACAGGTTCTCAACTAGGTCCTTTTAGCCACACTGATATCGTGCTGGCAGCTGATTAATGGCTTGTTTCTGTGCACTGCTCTGGTTTCGGTGTTTCGTTGCACCAGAAGTGGCTTAGTCATGCTGCCCACCTGACCCAGAAAAACTGTCTGCGGACAAATGTCAGCTCCCTCGGCCTGTAAAGCGAGATGAGCACCACAACCCCAGAGTCATTTGTGACTGGATTTAACTTTAAGGGGCCCTTTACCTGTTACCTTATATCCTGGATGGATGTACTTGGCTATGAAGACTGCCTCTAGGGTGGAGCTTCTAAGAAGAGAAGAAGAAGAGTTTGGATTTGATATCCCGCTTTATCACTACCCTAAGGAGTCTCAAAGCGACTAACATTCTCCTTTCCCTTCCTCCCCCACAACAAACACTCTGTGAGGTGAGTGGGGCTGAGAGACTTCAAAGAAGTGTGACTGGCCCAAGGTCACCCAGCAGTTGCAGGTGGAGGAGCGGAGACGCGAACCCGGTTCCCCAGATTACAAGTCCACCGCTCCTAACCACTACACCACACTGGCTCTAAGCCATATTCCTTCCACTTCTCTTCACATCTATGGACACTGGACCACTCTACAGTAATGGTAAATTCACTCAGGTCACTTTTATGGCACTAGCACAATACTTAGAGAGTCCTCATCTTTGAGGGTGTGGAATTGTCCTCCCAGTTCTTGAACATCACATTGAGACTGCTTGGTGTTTACGGGTCTTCTAGCTCCTTCTGTTTTGTAGGAAGGAGTCTGACTTCAAAGTGTGTGATCTATGCTTTTCTGTGGTTTACCTCAGTGTGAGAGCCAGTGTGGTGTAATGGTTAAGAGTGGTAGTCTCGTAATCTGGTGAACCGGGTTCGCTTCCCCACTCCTCCACCTGCAGCTGCTGGGTGATCTTGGGCTAGTCACACTTCTCTGAAGTCTCTAAGCCCCACTCACCTCCCAGAGCGTTTGTTGTGGGGGAGAAAGGGAAAGGAGAATGTTAGCCGCTTTAAGACTCCTGAAGGGGAGTGAATGGTGGGATATCAAATCCAAACACTTCTTCTTCTTGGATAACCCATAAAGGGCACAACCTTGTGCCAAAATGGTGTGACTGTAGTTCATCTCTGGACCAGGGTGCCAGAATGCATAGGATCACAAATAGTAAAATAAAGTGGGAAATAGGGCACATGTTATGTGTTCACTAGCTGAACTCTTTTACTAGCTGAACCTCTTATGGAGAAGTATAGAAGGATAAGAATGAGTAGAATTGTCTTGAGGCAAAAAGAAAGGGAAACAAGGATATGTTTAAATGTGTGAAGGTGTAGCTATACTACGAATACAGTCCAATGCAGTTCACTTCCAAAAAGGTTTCCTTGATACTCATACCTACTGATAACAGGGTTACCGTACATCCGGAATTTCCCGGACATACCCGGGATCCAGCTGTCGGGAACAGTGCCTGGGAGCAAATCACTCAACAACTTTGCCCCCTCCCCCCACACAGCTCAACAACTTTGCCTAATAGAGCTCAACAGCTTTTGTGTCTGGATTTTCATGAAATATGGTAACCCTAGTATGTTTTATGAAATAAGTACATAAATAATAGAAATTTGATCAATAAGTTGTAACCTCCTGAGCTAACTTAAATTGTTTAACTCTGCTAATAAACTTCATATAGCAGATTATGGGATATAGCAGACTATGGTATAAAACTGGCACCCTCCCTCCCAAAATCTTACCTTTCTCCTTGTTTTTAGTAAGACTGGAATAACCTTCTTTGTAGATTTAAGGTGGTTCTGGATGTCACTGGATGATATTATGCTTATATACCACTCCTGTTTCCTTCTCTGCAGAATGACTCAATGTCCAACAGTAAATCACACAATTTTGACCAGGGAGAACTTTGGATTTCTCCTACGTTGTTTAAAAAAAGATTATTTCCTGAAATTGATTAATCATCTTCTATGCAACAACAAAGCATCTCTTATTAGTGAGCTCTTTCATGCCTGCCAACTTCTTATGAAGGATTGATGTCTGTGCTTGTTCTTTATCCTATGGTCAGCAAGGTTTACCTCACCTGTGGAGATCCCTCCGTGGGCCGGATTGTTTGTGTGTGTCCGTGTGTGAGCCCGCCCACGATTTCTGTTGCCTGTGCCTGCACAGACGCAGTTTTCGGCACTGCGGAAGCAAGTGCCCGTGCTGCACTGCACTGGTTTAGTGCAGCACGTGGGGACTCACCGAGCGGGTGGCTCAGTTTGGGGACAGCTCAGGGGCCGGTTAAACAACCCCCATGGGCCACCTGTAGCCCATGGGACTTAGGTTGCTGACCCCTGTCCTATGGCATCATTTCATCACCCATAGAGCTAAGCACATTTACTTAGAAGCAAGTCCCATTTCCCCCCAAAGCAGAATGTGTTTGCAGCTGCAGCCTAAGACTCTAAACCAACTGCAAACCATCATGAAGGGTTGAAGGCACTGAGTCATTACAGATTGCACAGATTGCAGTATGTGATCACAAGCTGTTTAGAAAACCCAATGTATCAACACCCCATTTCATTTGCATAGGTTACAAAAGTTAAGGGGTGTGGTTGAATCAGATAATTGGTGTGCCTGCCTTTACTCTTGATTTAGAAGATCTGAGGATTTTTAATGTTGGATGTGTTAACATTCACGGATAAAGTCTTTTTAGGTAGCATTGTATAATAATGGCTACCATTTCTTTTGATACAAAATTGTGTGCTTCCTATAACAGACAAATTTTCTTGAAAAGCTAAGAAAACTCTATAAAGAACCAGTGCTTTTTTCCTTAAAAAATGTTTAGGGGTACTCTCATTTTCCTACTCATATCAAAATAGTGCCCTTCAAAGAAGCCAAGCTTAAATTCACAAAATGTTTAGGGGTATGCATACCCCTGCACCCCTCCCCCTGGAAAAAGCACTGTTAATAACTAAATATGAACTGTTCTTTTCAGGGATGCAGATTAACCATAAAATTCTGCTGCTATCTGTAAAGGTTGCTAACAGCCTGGAATCACACATTTTTTCCAAGAGGAAATGAGACAATTAACGCATCAAATATTAGTGGTTTTCTGTCAAAATATGCTAAAACATTTGCCACAGGATTAATACAGAACTGCCAATTGAATCTCCCCTTCACCCACAATATGATTTGAAGACATTCTTTGTACTTGAAGGAGGAAGAGGAGGATGTGATTAGATCACAGCAGCATCATGATGGTGGGCAAATGTCATTTCATGTATTTTTTTCAGTACCTGAAAATTCAGTGTGGATACTAATCACTATGATGATGATGATGATGATGATGATGATGATGATTTTAAGTACTTTATTATGGTCATAGACCAGCATAAGCAAAACATCTAAATAAACAGCATAACAGTATGAATCTAAATGAATAATTATTAAATAAATCTGAGCAAGAACCGAATAAAGATTTAAACAAATACATAGAATACTTAATTAAGCAAAGATAATGGGTGTGTAAAAGTTTATAAGAAAAATTAAAAGATCAGTTTACAGTTATATGGGATGGGCTTCAGAAGTGCGGATCTAACAATATGGGCCTTCAGTTTAGGATTTAATTGTAGCATAGACCATTCTTCATTGAATAATCATTATTACCTGTGTGTCTAGAAAAATGTGCAATTCTTTACATTACCTCTTGACATGGTTTTCTTCTGAAATAATAATTGTCTCTATTCCCCAGCACTCCTATGACATGCAGAAATTAGTTTTATTGCCTATTTCCAGGCATAAATGTACGGTTTCAGTGCTAAGCACCAATTTGAGAGTAAACCACATTGAGCATAGAGGATCTTGCTTCTCAGTCACAAATGTCTGCATAGGTTGCAGTCCTGGGACTCTCCAGAGCAGTTTCTCCTATGTCTGTCTGATATTTCCTGGTCTGCAGTAGAACACAGGTGACACCACAGATTAAACTAGCTGGTTTGGTTGTTTCTTTAATGGCATCATTGGTCCCTGGTGCCTGCTAATTATATTGGAAGTAAAGCTCCCATTTGAGCCAATGGAAGCAGGTGTCAGTCACCCAGTCTGGATCAGGACTGTAGCAAGGGAAGGGTTAAGGCCCTCCTCCTGATAATAGTTGGACTCTGCCTGCTATTGACTACTTACACTATTTATGCACTGCTGAAGTGATAGGAAATGTTCTGGTCTCCCTCATTTGCTGATCCTTGGCAGCTTGTATCTCTTTATGCAGTGATGCCACACAGCTGATTTTTCCAGAGGTGATGTTGATGATGGCATACTAAGTGGCATTCCAGCATTCAGTGATTGCTTCTGTCCACTTAGCATCCTGACATAATTGCTGCACATATGTTCTGCTGCATGTGCTTCTGGAATCTGCTGAAGCAGAGTAGGGATTCATGGGAGCATGAGGATGTATCAGGAAAAGGAAAATACAGTGACTTATACTGTGTTACATGTCCTTTCTGGATTGTGGCAAGTCATAATGTTCAAAACTGAATGTTCCTATTCAAATGTTCTTCTAGAACAAGGGATGCCATGACTTTCTTTGTGCTGGAATTTTTTTTTTAAAAGCACTGAGCCAATAATATGTCATAATATGTTATCATATCTCACATATTATCTTAAGGTTTGGCCTCTCATTCTGGTTTTCTTACACAAGATGCATTGGTGTGGGAAATGGGTAGAAAATGGGAGCAGGCTCAAATACTTTGTCAGTGTGATGGAGTCATGGCTCTGGTTGGTGGTCTCATTGCCCATAGACCTTCATCCTTCCCTCCTTCAGAAGAATAACCCTGGCCACTGACAAGTGAGTGGGGAAATGGAGGTTACTGCACAGGTGAAGTACAATTGTGGCCTTGTGTGCATATTATATCCCTGGATGGGTGAGTATATGAACCAGCTCATTGTCCGTGAACTGGCCCATTGTGAACTGAGTCCACATAGTGGTGCATTGTGTTACTTTTGGCTATGACAGATATTAGCAATAAACTTTTCAGTGCAAATTAAGTTGTTCCCATAAATATGTTTCTAAGAAGGGCTCTTCCCAATGTTCTAGCATCTCAAAATCAGGGTTATTTAAGGTGATTTACACAACCACTTTCTCCAACATGAATTGATTATTTAAATGCATCTTATAGCAGATATCCATACGTATCCCAGTCTTGTGAGTGGTCCAGTCTTCAATACATGTCTTACCTGAAAGATTTTAGAACAGCTGTATTTGGAAAGTTAAACCAAGATCTCTTCTTTTCTTAGTGGGATTTCAGCTTGGATGAATATTTTCTAGCTTGCCCACCAGAGTGGCAACTCAGTTTGGGTGGAAAGTAGAAGAGAAGAAGAAGAGTTTGGATTTGATATCCCGCTTTATCATTACCCTAGGGAGTCTCAAAGCAGCTAACAATCTCCTTCCCTTCCTCCCCCACAACAAACACTCTGTAAGGTGAGTGAGGCGGAGAGACTTCAGAGAAGTGTGACTAGCCCAAGGTCATCCAGCAGCTGCATGTGGAGGAGCGGGGACGCAAACCCGGTTCACCAGATTACAAGTCTACTGCTCCTAACCACTACACCACACTAGTAATATGTTATAGAATGATTCTAAGCCTCTCACTCCCTCTGGGAACAAGTGGTCCTAGGGTCATATTGGCAGACCCACACTGGATTTAGAGTAAGGTTACTCTTGTCAGCACTGTTTACAGGGTTTTTGGGAGGGCACTTTGCACCTCTCTGGCTTCCTGGTATCTATTGTGACTCACAGGCGGCCAGAGCAGGCTGGAAGGGCAAAGTCAAGGCCCCTAAAGCCACAGCCAAGCACCACTTTCAATGCCCACCTTGTCTTCAGTTGAAGAAAGGCCTCGATGGTCAGCTAATTCAGGCTTGCTTTGGCAGGCTGGAGGATGCCGAGGCTGAGAAGGTGGCCCACGAAGAAGGCCAAGCCTATTGTCTATGGCCCTTGGATTCAGGGAAGCTGGCTTAGCATGGAATCTCCAACTCTGTTGACAAATGCCAAGGCTTGAGATGCTAGTCCAGCCTCTGATTCAGGTGTGGGTCCCTTCCCTGGAGAAGTTTCCCCTTTTCAGAAATGGGATTGACCTGTCTGTGGTCCCTAACCACATGGAGTTTTCCACATTGGGGGCCCAGCCAGTCTTCTGTGGTTGCTAGACAGACTTCACTGGCATTGTCCACCCCACGGAAAAGGGGGTGTCACAGTGACCACTTCTTTGCTCTGCCAGTTACCAGGCATGGAGGCTACTGGGACTTGATGCTCCAGTTCCCATCCCTGGACAACCTTCAGTAAGACCAACGGTCAGTGAATCTCTGGTTCCTCTGCTGGCTCTACCTTCCATTGAGTCATTGGACACACCTGCACATGGTGGAGCACTGAAGGGTGGGGCGATGGTCAGGAGTCAGTCAGGAGGAAGGGCATACCTTTTCAGGAAACAATGGCCTCTTGGGGCTTTCATCACCTAAAGAGAGAATTTGTAAAGGTGTTTTTGTGGACCCTTTCTCCTTTCTTGGAAGGGCGTATGGGCAGAAGGAGATGATGTGGACCTGATATTGGAATATCGTGTACAGAGCCTATTCTGAGTTTGTGGGCAGAGAATGGCTGGCATATGAAGAGGCTTTTTGTATTAGGGCTGCCTTTGAATGTTTCCTACTATGGCATAAGGAGGAGGTGGGGATGTGGGTGGCATTGTGGTCTAAACCACCGAGCCTCTTGGACTTGCTGATCAGAAGATTGGTGGTTCAAATCCCCGTAACGGGGTGAGCTCCTGTTGCTCTGTCCCAGCTCCTGCCAACCCACCAGTTCAAAAGCAGACAAGTGCAAATAGCTAAATAGGTACCGCTGTGGCGGGAAGCTAAACGGCGTTTCTGTGCGCTCTGGTTTCCATCACGGGGTTCCGTTGCACCAGAAGTGGTTTAGTCATGCTGGCCACATGACCCAGAAAAGCTGTCTGTGGACAAACACCGGTTCCCTCGGCCTGAAAGCAAGATGAGCGCTGCAACCCCATAATCGCCTTTGACTGGACTTAACCATCCAGGGGTCCTTTACCTTTTTTTTACCTTTAAGAAGGAGGTGGACCTATGGCTCACTCTTATCTGATCTGTAGGGACAGGACTGATAATGGCCATCTTCTGGCTAGGCAGGTTGCTCTTCCTTCACGTTCCCACAGGGTAGGAGGAGGGTTCAACCTTGTTTGCTTTGCTGGGAGTACAGTTAATGTGGTATCTGCTGAATCCCTGAAGGTTCATACCACTCAATTTCCCCAAATTAATCTGGACATCACAAATTCACAGAAACCTGCCCAGCGGTTGTTTGAAATCTGTGATGTTCTGATTGTGCGACCTAGCCACCGCCACCTCTTCCAGGGTGGCCGGAGCAGCCTCCATCATAGGCTCCTCCACCGCTGTGGCTGATATCTGCCGCGTCCATATTCACAGAAGCGGGTGCAACACATCCAAAAGCACACTTCTGGACATAGGTGTCTCACTTCTGGTCGCCGTGGCAAGGCTGAGTAGGCTGCAAGAAGTCTGAGGCCCAGCCACTGCGGCACTGGAGAAAGAGCCAGCAGAGCGAAGGGTTGCGGTGGTGGTGGTGGTGGGGGAGAGCATGTGGTTGGGGGGGGGAGCGGGAGAAAGAGTGTGTGGATGTTGCGCTTTCCCTCCCAAGCTCCATCTTGGCATGGGGGGTGGTGGTCCTCATCCCTTCATGACTTGTCCCTGAGAAAGGTTCTGCTAAGGTAGTTTCTGGGATTCCCAAGGTAAGATGCTGGGACCATCAAGCACTATTCCTGGGAAAGGGTCCCAGCTCAATCAGTGCAACAGCTTTGTGACATCTGATGGAAAATTACCCCTCTCCCCAAAGGCAGACACCCTATATCTTAAGGAAGGGTTTTTTAAAGTTTTGCATCCCCTGTGTTGGTCCATACTCCCCCCTTACTTTCACTTGTGATTCGAAGTTAATGGTGGGGAGGAAGTCCTTAGTGTCTCAGCCTTTGTTTTTGACAGATCACTGAATTGGATCAGAGTGGGCACATATCATGGTATATGGCCTAGTGTGGTATTCTAGGCAGATCACCAAGTGGCAAAGCCAAACATTGGGACCAGGCTGTGTCTTAGGCAGTGGGCTTCGGCTGGATTGCCATGGCATGCATTGGGACAGGTTGCTCCTGACCCTGTTCCAGCAAGGGTGTGTGTGCCCCCCATGCATGTTTTGGTTGCCCATCTGGGCTTGTGGGATCACCAGCCTCATAGAAGCAACATGCTTAAGTCCACTTGATGCATGAAGGGGTTAATGGCATAGAGTAAGCTGTCCTGTCAGGCTTAGCTAGGCCACTCCTCACCTTGGGAGGAGGAGAATTAAACCTATTGTTGTACCTCAGTCTATATGAGAAGCTCAGTGTGTAAGGAGGTCTGAGCTAGTTGCTCCAAGCACCGATCTGGTCTTCAATGCTATTTAACACCCATACGGTCACTATGCGTTTTTGGAGCTGTGCCTGGATGCAGTGGTGAACGAGGATCTATAAATTGACCTTGAATCCTGGAAAGATGGACTTAGCAATGTCACCTTAGCAACAAAAGAAACCTTAGAACACCCTTTGCTTCTCATCTCCCATTCCTGGTAATGTAACAACTAATATTTTTATTTTAAAACTGCGGAATGCTGTAAGTCTGAGAGTCCCCCTACAGAACACTGGGTGGAGGGACTGAGCGTAAAGATGAATGAGAAATCGTCCCACTCCCAAATTAACTTAATTCACCCATAGTTTATCCAGCAATTATGGTAGCAACTTTCTGCGGTCGTTCAGAGATTTTTGTTCATTGATTCCAATTTTTGTTTGTGTTGCTGCGTAGGTTTTTGGGTTGCTATGTATTGCAAAATTGCTTCAGCTGCAGGATGAGCCTAGGATCCAAGCTGTGTTATGTCAGTGTGAGCCCAGGTGGAGCAGCTGTGGGTTAGTTGCACTTCATTTCATTACGTTTGTCCCCCTTCCATTCCAGGCTTCCTGTATCCGCATTTACTCAGCCATACATTGCATCCCTCTTGGGATCTTTTGCAGGTGTGCATCTGTGTGCCTTTTATTTCTCCTGTGACTCTTTAGACCCTACCCCCCAACTCCCCACCCCCCCATTAGGCAAAAATAAAGAATGAAAACATCCATGCATGCAAGACTTTTTATGAGTTTTCAGTTTCAAAAACATGTTAAGAAATTTCATTTAGACGGGATCTGTCAGAAGAAACTGGAGGATTGTATGATTTAAGTGAGAATGCAGAGTTCAACGAAGATGATGAACGCCCCAAGAGGGACCTCCTATGTTATTTCGGGGGGGGGGGCACTTGCAAGAAGCGACACACTCTTGCATAATTTCCTATTTATTGCATCATTGTGATTTCACTACAGCTTCACAGGTGATGTTCTTATCTCTATATTTTCAATGATTGGCTAAAAATGAAAAGGACAAGAACACATCAGAGTTAACACCTCCAAGGATTCAAACTCCAGGGACTTTTTCATTTTTAGTTGACATAGTGGAGTTTAAGATCAAAACTGAAAGTGATTTAAAAGAAAAAGAAGAACACGTAAAACATTATTTAGCAGTTTGTTTTAATGAATGTAGGAACTGAATTAGTAATTAGTTTAGCAATCCTGGCTGTAACCCAGAATAAATTGGGCATGTTTGTAAGGGTGGATGTGCAGGTCACGAGAATATTTACATAGACATCCTGCAACCACCTACAGAATAAGGAAGGTTATGGGGTCTATAATCTTGTGCACATCTACTCAGGAATAAGCTTCCATCAAATTTACTGGACCTATTCTTATTGAATGCCCTTTCTAAAGTACAAAAAGGCATTATGATAATATTTGAAGTTATTTCTACTCACTGCATAATCCATTGTCGCATGAGCCAGGGCAGTTCCCACAAGGTGACCCAGACTTATATGGGGTTTGAAGTGATCCCATCATGTTCCCTCTGGAATGATAAATAAGATAAATAAGAAGTAAACAAACAGGGATACATTTGTGCTTTTTGTTCTCAGTTAGAAAAGTATTTATGCATATTTTTAGAAAGTTGCTTTAGTCTACTGTTATATTAACCTTTTGTGTGTTGTACATTATTGTTCTTAATTTTTCCTTAATTTTATTGTTCAAACTGCTCTGACATTTTCTGACAATCAAGCAGTGCACACATTTTTGAAATGAATGTGAGGAATAGGTTTGCACACTGGATTTTGTTGAAGCTCCAAGCCTAAAATGAATTGAGCTCATTCAGGTGGATTGGGGCTTCGGCTGAGTTGGGTGGAGACAAGGCCAGCTGGGCCAGCAAGGGAAGACAGTCATGCACTGAAACTGAGCAGGATTGAACCCTCCTGCCTCTGCAAGGCAGCTGCCAGGGTAGGATGCAGAGAGAAGGAGGGGCAGCAGCTCCTATGCCTCCCAAATATATTGGCCTATTGTTCTAGTCAGATGCAGGAAAAAGGAGACTGGCCAACTCACTCTTCAACTGAAAAGTCTGGGCAAACTTGGAAGTAGGTTTATGATGAGAAATTAGTTTCTAACATGTACAAATCATTGTTAGGCTGGGAAACAAAGGATGAAATGGTTAAAATAACAATGACTAATTGTGCTAAGGATGTTGGACATAATATAGATATGGCTGCCTGGGAAGAGCTTTGGAAAACAGGAATGAAATTTACAGCATGTTATGGCTTAAAAGAAAATTATTACAAGATGATATATAGATCATATTTAACCCCAAAGAAACTAGTTCAAATGTACAAAAATGTATCAAACAAGTGTTGGAAATGTAATGACTGTGAGGGGTCATTTTATCATATGTGGTGGACCTGCAGGGAGGCGAAGGCCTTTTGGGACGTGATATATAATGAAATTAAGAAAAATAAATAAATTGGCTTTTCCCAAGAGGCTAGAATCCTTCCTACTGGGGATACTAGACAGAAAAATCCCAAAGGAAGCCTCAATGATATTTATGTATGTGACTACAATGGCAAGGATTCTCAATGCACAGAAATGGAAGGAGGAGGGAACACCCTCAAAGGAAGAATGGTTGATGAAAATCTGGGAATACGCAGAGATGGCAAAACTGACAGCACTGATAAGAGACACAGATTTCAAATTCTTAAAGAAGACTGGAAACCCTTTCTAGTCTACAGTGCTACCTTGGGTTACATACGCTTCAGGTTACAGACAGAAATAGTACCTTGGGTTAAGAACTTTGCTTCAGGATGAGAACAGAAATCGTGCTCCAGCGGTACAGCAGCAGCAGGAGGCCCCATTAGCTAAAGTGGTGCTTCAGGTTAAGAACAGTTTTAGGTTAAGAACAGACCTCCAGAACGAATTAAGTACTTAACCCGAGGTACCACTGTATAAAAAAACTTATTCCCCATATGCAAAGACCACATTGGGGTTTGAAGTGTCAGAAAATAGCCGAATATATTAAGAAACATGTTAAAGAGGATGAAATTATATAAGACAGAACCTTAAAATGCAAATGTATGTAATCTGGGTTACAAACATCTATGTTTTGTGAATGGGAAGTCACTAGTTTTGTGACTTCCCTGCCTATTCTCCTGAGGAATATAACTGTGACTGCTCCTATGAACGAGGAAAAAATTGGGCTGAATGAAATAAGCCTCCCAGAAACTCTACACTAGTTGTGGGTGGCAAATGGAGGTTTTCTGCCAAATATTTCCTGGGGTGTCACGGGATTTCCCCAGGATTTTAGAGCTGGCATAAGGAACTTGATATGGTTAAGGTCTGACCCTGATCCACCCTGATGGTGAAGTTAGGGAGTCCATTTCACTGAATATTCAGTGCAATGAGCATTCCGGAATGAAAGTCTTCAACTGTTTAGGAGGATCCAAAGGGAGCGGGTGTGTGTGTGTGTGTGTGTGTGTGTGGAGGTTTCCATAAAATGTCAGAAAATTCTTTTCTGAGGGGTTTTGACTTTGTCATTAAAAAAATAAATCCACTGCTGCTTCCTTATTTTTCAGGCAAATAGCCCAAAGGTAATAAGGACTTCGTTGTTTTTGTTTTATGGTTAGTTGGCAGCCATTGAAATGCAGAGTTAATACAGTACTTGCGTGCTGCCCAAGCATCCTGTGGCTCTTATGAGGGTTCTTTTATTCAGGTTTGTTTTTCTTGTAATACAGTGGTGCCCTGCAAGACGAATGCCTCGCAAAACGAAAAACGTGCAAGAAGAAAGGGTTTTTCGGTTTTTGCGTCACTTCGCTAGACGAATTTCCTTATGGGCTTGCTTCGCAAGACGAAACTCTTGCGAGTTTTTTTCCTTTTTCTTAAAGCTGCTAAGCCGCTAAGCCGTTAATAGCCGCTAAGCCGCTAATGGGCTTGCTTCGCAAGACGAAAAAACCTCAAGACGAAGAGACTCGCGGAACGGATTAATTTCGTCTTGCGAGGCACCACTGTATATAAAAGGAAAACGGATATGAAACATAAATCCTTTGGAGACTATGGGTAACAAACGACAAACAAACAAACAAACAAACAAACAAACAGATAAATAAATAATACATACGCAGGACAGTACTGGCAAACGTAGAGGTACTTCATGCTGCTTTGAGGACAATGGGCATCATAACAACCAATTAGGTGAGACTTGTGCCAAACCACCTGTAAGTATAAGAACATCCACACAAGAAAACATATTGGAATCTGTTTCCATGCCAAGCAAGGAAAACATACCGTACATTTAACAGCTTTAAAAAAAAACACACAAACAAAATATCATCACTTTGTGTTGTGTCTAATTGAAGCACCCTCATTTTTCCCCTCAGGGAAAGGAAGTTTGAATAAGCTGTGAATGAGAATGGCATCCGAAGAAAAAACAGAAAGAAAGGCACAGCAGAGATAAGGACAATCCATTATCTGAACTTCTGTGTGAAAAATATGGAAAAAGTACTGGGTGAAACGTGAGGGAAAAACCCACCTCTTTTCGGTTTCCTTTCTTCCTGCTGTGAAGTCCCAGGCAGCAGCAAGCCAAGATGTGAGTGGGCTGTCAGGCATGGATTGACTAGCTGAATCATGCGCTTGAGAAAGATACAAAACGGTGTTTGAGTTACCTGAGTGTAATGACCAGTTACGGCCCCTGGACGGACTGCTCCAACACCGTACTTGAAATTTTTCACCTCGTTGTACCAAGCTTGAATCACGTCATTCCATGGAGTAGCGTGAGATGATGCATATATATTTTCACCACATGAGATGCCATCTAGAAGTGGAGACGGGAAGCATTAACAAAACTCATGATTCCTGACCTAGGAAATTCTGTAAACAAGAGGAGTCATGCAATGCTTCAGAGGAACATTCTGCAACAGGTAAAAGCTTGTTTATTCCAAGCAGAATTTGTCCCCCCACTCACAAATCTGTCTGGTTAGCTAGTTGGTTAAAGCTACTCACATTTGAATGCAAAATAATTATTCTAAAGCAAAAGGTACACCTGTTTTGTTGTTAGCACATGTATGCTTGCCTGTAAATGTCTTTTTTAAAAGGCACTCGCTCTCTGGGGGTTTTAGAATTACTGCAGTGGCGTGTGGTCAGTGGACTAGGCAAGTCCCCATAAGAGTTCAAGAGCCCTCCTGACACCTTTCCAAAGCCCACCTGGCATCTTGTCAGAGCCTGGCGCCTCCTTCTCAAAGCCCAGGAAGCTTCTCCCCAGCTTAGGGATGGAGGCGCAATGCTCACGTGTGTGACATTGTGGCGTCGTAATGTCACACATGCAACATCACCCCAATTGCCCTTGCAAGCTGTCACCTCTTACCTTAACTTATTGTATCTCTCTCTCTCTCTCTCTCTCTCTCTCTCTCTCTCTCTCTCTCTCTTTCTCTCCAGTCTCCCATCTCCCATCTCCAATACAATATCTCCCATCTCCCATCTCCATCTATCATCTATCATCTCTATCTATCATCTCCATCTCCATCTCCATCTCCATCTCCATCTCCATCTCCATCTCCATCTCTATCTCTATCATCTCTATCTCTATCTCTATCTATCATCTCCATCTCCTTCCATTACTGTGATTAACAAGGCAGAGATATTGAAGTTCAAAAGCAAAATGTTTCAGGTTTCACCTTCTTTAGAACACCTGAGGGAGGAGGAAGCTGCAGTGTACTGGTCCTCTGTGCTTAAAAAGTTATATGTATCACAGGTGGACACAGTGTGTGTCGAGGCAAAGCTTAGCTGGGGAGAATGGCATGTGGAATTCTGACTTCAGATGTTAGGTAGAATTGGAACATTCCTCTCCATTGTTCCTCTTTCTGTGGGATTCCTCGAGTATTTTTAATATTATGCTCAGAATGACAATTGCGGAGTCAGTGCAACAATTGTGAATGTATATTAGATGTGGGTTAGATTTTAGATCACCCTCATTTTTTTGCACAGTGCTTACTGACAGATGTACTTGCCGGCAACTCTTTGGTTACTTGGGCTGTGAGCAAATTTACAGTTGCTTGCCCAGCGTTTCGCATTCGCTTCAGCAGCCGAATTCCATCTCTAAATGAAAGAAAAAGTAGTAAATGTGTGAATGGACACATTCTCTAAAAATGGAGAACATCATATACCTCTGATTTCTTCAAAATTTCATGTTTTCTGTTCTAGAATCAGTCACCAACCTCAGTCCCTGGATGATCTTAAGCATTGTTTAGCATTACCTTTGCCTGACTCATGCCAGCCATGCTTAACGATAGTAAGGTAAAAAAGGTAAAGGACAGTTAAGTCCAGTCAAAGGTGAATATGGGGTTGCGGCGTTGATCTCACTTTCAGGCTGAGGGAGCTGGCATTTGTCCGCAGACAGCTTTCTGGGTCATGTGGCCAGCATGACTAACTGCTTTTGGTGCAACGGAACTCCGTGATGGAAACCAGAGCACATGGAAACGTTGTTTACCTTCCCGCAGCAGCGGTACCTGTTTATCTACTTGCACTGGCTAAAGAAAGAGGTGGATTTGCCTTGCCAGACCTTAAACTTTATTATGAATCAGCCGCATTTTGCTGGCTGAGAGAATGGCTGCTTCTTGAAAACACTGGCATCCTGGACCTAGAAGGTTTTAATAATGTATTTGGGTGGCATGCATATTTGTGGTATGATAAGGTCAAAGCACATAAAGCATTTAAAAACCATATTGTCAGGAAAGCACTGTTTAATGTCTGGATAAGATATAAGGACTTGCTTGAAAATAAAACTCCAAGGTGGTTGTCACCAATGGAAGCGAAGGCACAGAAAAAGCTCAATATGGAGGTCAAATAGCCGAAATATTGGGAAATTTTGGAACAAGAGGGAGACAGATTAAAACTGCAGAGTGTGAGACTGGCTCCATTATTACCAAATAATGGAGGCATACAATTTGGACAAAAAAATTGGCTTCCAGGTGGAAAAATCAAAATTGGAAACAGAATTGTTAGATTCAAAAATCAAGAATTTGTCAAGAATGTATAACTTGCTGTTGAAATGGAACACTCAGGATGAAACGGTGAAATCTGCTATGATTAAATGGGCACAAGATGTTGGACATAATATTATGATGGCTGACTGGGAACAGTTATGGACCACAGGTATGAAGTTCACAGCATGTAATGCCCTAAGAGAGAATATAATGAAAATGATTTACAGGTGGTACATGACACCAGTCAAGCTCACAAAAATATATCATTTGCCTGATAATAAATGTTGGAAATGTAAAGAGACTGAAGGTACATTCTTTCACCGTTGGTGGACATGCCCAAGGATTAAGACTTTCTGGGAGATGATCTATAAAGGTAAAGGTAAAGGTACCCCTGCCCGTACGGGCCAGTCTTGACAGACTCTGGGGTTGTGAGCCCATCTCACTTAAGAGGCCAGGGGCCAGCGCTGTCCGGAGACACTTCCGGGTCACGTGGCCAGCGTGACAAAGCTGCATCTGGTGAGCCAGAGCTGCACACGGAAACGCCGTTTACCTTCCCACTGGTAAGCGGTCCCTATTTATCTACTTGCACCCGGAGGTGCTTTTGAACTGCTAGGTTGGCAGGCGCTGGGACCGAGCAGCGGGAGCGCACCCCGCCGCAGGGATTCGAACCGCCGACCTTTCGATCGGCAAGTCCTAGGCGCTGAGGCTTTAACCCACAGCGCCACCTGCGTCCCGAGATGATCTATAATGAAATGAAAAAGGTATTTAAATATACCTTTCTGAAGAAACCAGAGGCCTTTTTCCTGGGCATGGTTGGCCAATTGGTGCCAAAGAAGGATAGAACTTTCTTTATGTATGCTACAACAGCAGCAAGAATTCTTATTGCAAAGTTCTGGAAGACACAAGATCTACCCACCAGGGAAGAATGGCAGATGAAGGTGATGGACTACATGGAACTGGCGGAAATGACTGGCAGAATCCGATACCAGGGAGAAGAGTCGGTGGAAGAAGATTGGAAGAAATTTAAAGTTTACTTACAGAAACATTGTAAAATTAAGGAATGTTAGAAGGATGTTGGAATGAAGTTATGTGGTTTTAGCAGAAATGTTATAAAGGATTAAGAAAAAATAGATTGTCAATTGGTGAAAGGAGGGAAAGTAAAGATACATCAGTTTAATATAAATTACAGGACAAAAATTGGGAAAGATGGAAAGGATTTGCTGAAATAGCTAACTGAACTAGAATACAAAAAAGGGAGGTGTGAGGAGGTCAAGGAAACAAGCAAATGAAAGATAAGTTATGGGAAGGTTTGTTTTTTCTTTTTTCTTTTTTGCTTCAAATTGTTTCTATTCTTTTGTTTTTTCTTTTTTTCCTTTTTTATTATGATGTGTTGTCTTGTTTTTCTGTAATTTGGTGTTTTCTCTTTTCTTTTTCTGTAACTTTTAAAACTTTAATAAATATTATCTACTTGCACTGGCATGCTTTTGAACTGCTAGGTTGGGCAGAAGCTGGGACAGAGCAATGGGAGCTCACCCTGTTGCATGGATTCAAACTGCTGACCTTCAGATTGGCAAGCCCAAGGGGCTCAGTGGTTTAGACCACAACGCCGTCCACATACCTAGCCAGCTTTTAAACCCTGGTTAAGATGGTGAGTTAGGTGCTCTCAGCTACTCATTGGGATGTGCACACATTACCATTTACTTGGGTTCCAGTGCACCCCAACCACTGGGCTTTGAATCTATGGATGCACAGTGTTATTCATATTCCAAACGTATGCTGCCATTTCTTGTGCTTTGGTGTGTTTCCCTCCAAGTCAAATTTGGCCTGACGCGAGCATTGTAGCCTTGTTCCACTTTTAGTGAAGCCCTGGTGTGTACATTAGAGACACTGATGTTTACTTCTGGGGTGGTGGCCCTACATGTCTGACATCAGAGTTCCCCCGTCTCCCTCCTCCCACACCTCTCTTGCCAGGAGCACCCCTTCCTTTTCACAGAAGCCTCCATTCCACCTGCCACAGCTGCTTGCTGGGGGAGAAAAGTCTGCATGTTTAGTCAAAGTTGTGGTGGTGAGGCTTGGGCCACAGAACTCAGGACACATTGGACTCAGCTACATTAGTACAGAAAAAGCGTTTTAAATGTGTTATAAAACTGTGACCCCAGATGACCCTGTAGAATTCCATCTTTCGCAAACATGATTTCCCATTATGAGGTTTACAACATGTTTTCCTGAAATGGTTTTTTGATGTGTGTAGATCCAGCCATTATATAGCATACCCTCCAACTTCTTCTAGCCTAAATCTGGGGCACACACCCCACCCACTCAGGCTGACCATCACCACTGCCACCCCCACGCGACTTCCCTGCTCACCCCACACCCACTCAGGCCACTTCAGCACGCCATTGCTGCCCCCCCCCCCGGCTGCCTTATCTTGGTTGGGTTCTCTCTCCATCACCTCGGCTTCCACCACCGTGAGGCCCACAGAGACCACAGACATACATCCGGAACCCAGACAGCAACAGAGGAAGCGGGGCATCACAGATTGACAGAAGAAGCTTCTGTCAATCTGTGATGTCCTGACCAAATCAGGACTATTGGTGGGTGTGATATAATGTTTTTTGAAAGTTGCCATGGGAGAAGCTGTGTGTGTGTGTGTGTGTGTGTGAGAGAGAGAGAGAGAGAGAGAGAGAGACAGAGAGAGACACACAGAGAGAGAGACAGAGACAGACAGACAGACAGACAGACAGACAGACAGACAGAGAGAGATACCAAAAGCAAGATTGGGGAAGAGAAATGGGGGTGAATGGGTATAGCTCAAGGCTGGCTGGACTGAGATCTTGGGGGAAGGTTCAGTCATTTGTTTTCACTGTCAAAAGATGGGTTAGTTAAACGATGGAAATTTCTCCCACAGGAGGAAGTGATAGCCACCAATTTGGATGGCTTCAAAAGAAGATTAGACAAGTGAATGTCTCCTAGTTATGATGGCTATGTTCTGTCTTTCCAGTTGGAAGCCCAGGAAGGGAGAGGGCTTTTGTGCTCAATTCCTGTTTGCTGGTTTCCCACAGACAACTGTGAGAACAGGATACTGGACTAAATGGGCCACTGGTCTGATCCAGCAGCCTCTCCTGGCATTCTCATGTTTGAGGTGCTAAAAGGGATTTTAAACCACTGCATTCAACTCCAATGTTTTCATTCAGACTTCTGTCGGGAGTAAACCCCATTATATCTGGATGATGTATAGATGTATGACAGCCACATGAAGGGACTTTTTTTGGGGGGCAGGCGGCAGAGACACATGCTTCAGGCAAACGCATCATTGCCCCATCTCCGCCCAGTGGTGCGGACCTTCCGTGGCATATGAGCTTCCTTCTCTGTTGATGGATAATGCCCGAGTGTGACAAAACAGCTCAATCTGTGTCAGATGCCTTACTAATAGATATATATCACTCCTGTAATGAACAAAATGCTTCACAATCCTCAGCTCATCTGTCCTTCACAGGAAAGCAGCTTAGGAGGCTGTTCTGTAAATGCGACAGCAGCTTGTCCAAGGGAGTTCTTGGCAGAGCTGGGAGTTCAAGTCCACATTCTTCCTCTCAAATTTGAGGAAGAACTTCCCAATGGCTGCAGTGCTGTAGACAATTATGAAGCAGCAAGTGCTTTTGAGCAGGGTGGGACTTACCGCCGAGGGAAATTGCTTATGAATGCAGTGGGTGTGAAACCGGAGCGGCCTTGTCTCGGGTTTTACATCCTGTAATGTCTCTCTTTAAAGGAGTCCCACTGTTTGGAGGGTTGACCAGCCCAGGTCTGGTTTGAAGGTCAGAAGCAAAAGAAGGGAGACCAGGGCCTTGATGTTGCCCAGCCAGCTGACTGCGTAGGCACAAGGGGTAGCCTGGTTGAAGCCTGGTTCCCCATTGGTCTTGTATTTCTGTTGAAATCAGATTATTTAGATTATTGGATCTAAATTTGCAACTGGTTGTGAGCAGTGCTCCTTATTGGACACATATCACGTCCGTGCTGAGGGACTTGCCCTGGTTGTCTGTTAGCCACTGAGCCAGTTTTAAAGTTCTGCTGCTTACAGCTAACCGGCAGTATGGTCAGCTAGTCGAACCCATGATGATTGACTTGTGGGAACATGGAGGTGGGGTTTTCCCAGATGGCCCCACCCCAGTGCAGCCCAGTGCCTTGCCTGCTGAAATATGAGAAGCCCCATCAATGTTGGCATTCTGCCAGCTCCTGAAGAGATTGCTTCATCTTTTCAACTGTTTTAACATTTTAATGCTTCTATGTTTTTAATTGTATGTTTCAATTTGGAAGGCTTTGTTGTTATTTCCATTTTAATTATGGATTGATTTTATATTTGTAAACAACTTAGAGGCCATTTTGGTATATAAGAGGGAAATGAATTATTAAATAAAAACCTCACACATATTAATAAGCATGAAACCATCTTGGCTGTCTAATAGAGCCCTGACAGACTCCAGCCAAAAAAGCTGAGGTTGCTGATGAGACCAGAGACCATCTTTGCCGTACGTCCTTCAAGACCTGCTTCTCAGGATGCCTGCGGACTCTTGGGGTGTTCAGGGTTTCTTTTGTTTGTGTTAAGATTAAATTCTGGACATGCTTAATTTTGCTGTTTTGTATGCTTATTCTTAGATCTTATTAGGACTTATGTGGGGAATATTTAATTTTGTTGTATATGTCTGGATGTGTTTTATTCTTTGCTTATGACAAATTTTGTTATATTTATCTAATTATGTAAATTGCATTGAGCATGGCTTGAACGATGGAATAGTGACATATGCACATTCTTTTTTAAAACGATGTGTAAGTGGCATTCCTTAGTGAAATGCCAAGCTGTTGTTGAATCTAGTCTTATCCTTGAAGATTACTATGAGAGGGTGAAGAACAAAGGTTTTCTGCCTGCAAGGAGGTGTATTATCCCTGGAAAGCCTTTGCAAGGCCCCTGACCTACATGAATCGGGCCTCTTCCTTGCTTACCATCTTCAGCATGTTGCTTGCCGGTGGCTTCACTCCTCTCCGCAGGGCATTGTGCTTGTCAACAATCTGATTTCGCTCAGCTGGTCCAATTCCTACTGCATGTGCCTGAAGTAAGAGAACGAGTAATATTCCTCTTGTCTTAATTTATAGGATTATTTTTCATTAAGCTAATATAATTTTACCACTGTTTCTCTAAGAATCATGAAAAAGTGCTTTGTAGGTCCCATTTGCCTCTGTCAGGCTGCTCTGACCTAAATGAAATCTGAATTGTAAACTGTTGGATAATGCAGTGCCACCAAACCTCTTTGGCGTATTCTGGATCAGTGGTGCCGGCTTGCGCCTGCAACTGTGGGTGCCCGAGGCTGTGCACTGTCATCACGCCCTTCTGGTGTGTGAGCTCTATGTCACCCCCCCCCCGCATGCTGACGTCACTCTGCGGGTGCAGCGAGGTAGTGCACACACACCAGGGGCATGATGACATAATGCACATGTCCCCCGCAGCATGCATGCGCAACTGAGCCTGGCTCCCTCATTTAAAATGTTGTGGGAGCCATGGCACCCAAGGCCCTGGGCACCCGACACCTATGCTTTGGATAGGTCTACAGTTACTGAAAGAAAAAAGAGACTTGCCATTTTGTTTTTTAAAAAATACAGTTACATTTGTTTGGACTTCCCCTTAAGTATGATATTTTTCAAGTTCATTGTGTTCCTGGATGAAGCAGGTTTAAAGAGTGATTGAGACTGATTAAAAGAGACTGATTAAAGAGAATATTTTGGTTGGCCCAATCCAATCTTAGATTTGAAAAGAACCCAACCAATTTTAGTAACACTTTCCCCCCTACTGATTTAAAGGGGAGAGAGTTAGGCATGGATGCCTGTGTAGCTAAGAAACTTACTTTTGAAGCAGGTTGTTGTAACACAGCAGCAAAACTCAGCAACACAATGAGAATGATCATCTCTGAAAACAAAATAATAGCAGGGGTTTTACCTTACATTTGCTTTTTGGATATAGAATGTACTTATTAAGACATGGCACCCCTCTCCTGAGTGCTGGTTTAGATTCCAAACTGCTCACGTGGCAGCAGTCGAGAAGTCGATTTCTGCTTCCCGGAACAGGGCTGGTCAGGTGGCAGATCAGGATCTGCTGGAAGATCTCGGGATGGTTTGCAGAAGATGGATGAGGGTTTTGGACTCCCGGTTGTTTAACAGTGGCAATTCATTGCTGAATTGTACAATGTAAATACAATGTTTAATATAAATTATAGCATACTAATCCCTCACAAAGAGAAACATCAGGCTGTTAGAAGGAATAACTGACCTGTAGTATCTTGGATTTACATGTTCCTTACAAGTCATTCCCACTGGAATGGGAATCCCCAAGTAAATGCTCATAAAACGGCAGCCTTGAAATTGCTTTAATCACAATCTCCTTCCCCCTGGGGGCTCTGGGTCTTTTAGTTCTGTCTGTGATCTCCAGACTGAATTGTGAGCACCTGCTGAAAAGTATAGTTCCCAGGATTCTTCTCGGGGAAGGTATAAATGTGAAATTTGTAAAATATACCTTAGATATATCCCTAGCATTATATCCATTGAAGACTATGGTAATGCTCATGCATATTACGATCCCAAGACCTTCCCCAATCAATAAATAAAGACAAACTTTACACAGAATTTACCGTAGTTTAAGGTTATTGGCATAATTTTGGCCACAACTTTATTGATTACAAATCATGAGTGGTTTGCTTAGGCATTGGTTCCTGACTAGCTGCACCTGACCTTGGCAGAGCAGCACTGACGACTGGACTCCGGCAGAGGTCAGTAAGGGAAAACATTCTGGGGGAGCATTGGACCAGGCTCAGACTCAAGCTCACCCCAAATGCTCCCAGGGGCTCTGGGGTGGCCCTAAGCCCTGGAAGGGGATCGGACAAAAGCAAGGTGAGCCCCTGGATTCTTTTAATGGAATACCCTTCCACGCATGGGTGTGACAACCTCCCCTCCCCTCCACATTGAACCAATGCCTAACCGCAAAACCTTACAAAGTTGTGATGATTTGCTATGCGGCAGGCGAAACCCAAGTGGCACCAGCCAATCAGCCAAATGGGAAAATTCCTACTGGGCCCCTGTCCCAAGAACAGATGACCCACGATGGCATAGCAAGGTCATAATGGACCATAAATATAGGGAGGGTGATCTGATGCACGAGGCGAAAAGAGGAAGCTCAATGCAACGTGCAGTGGTATATATAGGTCCCTCGATTAATGCATGATCAATCCCAATGGCCAGATTTACCCCAGCAACCGAGGGACCACCAATCGGGTTATTGTGGCTATCCAATCACTCCCACCCACACAAGAAATGAGGTCAGTCCTGATGATCTCACCGCAACACATGCTATCTGGGAGGAGGACATGATTTATCAGCTGGCTTAAGTGCAGAGTCTTCAGTAGAAGAGTTTTGTAAACTGCTTTCAGGGTGGTGGTGGTTTTTTTTAACCGTGAAGTGGTGTATAAATTTTATGAAATAAATGAATGAATAATAGAATTGTGAACATTAAGATGTCTCTTAATGAGCGAACCTAACGTGTTTAACTAGCGCTGCCATACATCCGGATTTTCCCAGACATTTCAAAGGTGGACTTGACATCCAGGTGGAATCTCTGAAAGGTGGTGCTTTGTCCTGAATCTTAGGCAAGTCAATTGAAATATTGGTTCAACAACAAAAAGCTCAGCAATTTTGGGGTTTCCTGGTTTTACTTTTTGAAATATGGCAACTCTAGTTGCAAATAACCTTCATATGGCAGGCTTTGTGATATAACAGGCTACCCCCCATCCCCCCAAAAATCTTACCTTCTCATTTCCAGTGAGACCAGAATAACCTCCTTTGCAGTTTTAAGGAGGTTCTGGATGTCACTGGATGATGTTATGCTTATATACCTCTCCTGTTTCCTTCCTCGCAGAATGACTCAATGTCCAACAGTAAATCACACAGTTTTGTTGAGGGAGAACTTTGGATTTCTCTTATGTTGTTTAAAAAAAGATTTATTTCCTGAAATTTATTAACCATCTTCTATGCAACAACAAAGCATTTTTTATTAGTGAGCTCTTTCATGCCAGCCAACTTCTTACGAACGATTGATATCTGTGCTTGTTCTTTATCCCATGGCATCCTTTCATCACCCATAGAGCCAAGCACATTTACTTAGAAGCAAGTCCCATTTCCCCCCAAAGCAGAATGTGTTTGCAGCTGCAGCCTAAGACTCTAAACCAACTGCAAACCATCATGAATGGTTGAAGGCACTGAATCATTACAGATTGCACAGATTGCAGTATGTGATCACAAGCTGTTTAGAAAACCCAATGTATCAACACCCCATTTCATTTGCATAGGTGTGTAGTTAAATCACATCACTGATGTGCCTTCCTTTACTTTTCATTTAGAATATGTGAGGATTTTAAATGTTGGATGTGTTAACAATCATAGATAAATGCTTTTAGGTAGCATTGCATAATAATGGCTACCCTTTCTTTTGATATAGACTTATGTGCTTCCTATAGCAGAAGAATTTCTCCCTTTGTTGTTGTTGTTTAGTCGTTTAGTTGTGTCCGACTCTTCGTGACCCCCTGGACCAGAGCACGCCAGGCACTCCTGTTGTCCACTGCCTCCTGCAGTTTTTTCAAACTCATGCTGGTAGCTTCGAGAACACTATCCAACCATCTCGTCCTCTGTCGTCCCCTTCTCCCTGTGCCCTCCATCTTTCCCAACATCAGGGTCTTTTCCAGGGAGTCTTCTCTTCTCATGAGGTGGCCAAAGTTTTGGAGTCTCCCTGGTGAATTTCTCCCTGGTGCCTGCTAATTATATTGGAAGTAAACCTCCCATTTGAGCCAATAGAAGCAGGTGTCAGTCACCCAGTCTGGATCAGGACTGTAGCAAGGGAAGGGTTAAGGCCCTCCTCCTGATAATAGTTGGACTCTGCCTGCTATTGACTACTTACACTATTTATGCACTGCTGAAGTGATAGGAAATGTTCTGGTGTCCCTCATTTGCTGATCCTTGGCAGCTTGTATCTCTTTATGCAGTGATGCCACACAGCTGATTTTTCCAGAGGTGATGTTGATGATGGCATACTAAGTGGCATTCCAGCATTCAGTGATTGCTTCTGTCCACTTAGCATCCTGACATAATTGCTGCACATATGTTCTGCTGCATGTGCTTCTGGAATCTGCTGAAGCAGAGTAGGGATTCATGGGATCATGAGGATGTATCAGGAAAAGCAAAATACAATCCTTTCTGGATTGTGACAATCATAATGTTCAAAATTGAATGTTCCTATTCAAATGTTCTTCTAGAACAAGGGATGCCATGACTTTCTTTGTGCTGGAATTTTTTTTTAAAGCACTGAGCCAATAATATGTCGTAATACGTCATCATATCTCACATATTATCTTAAGGTTTGGCCTCTCATTCTGGTTTTCTTACACAAGATGCATTGGTGTGGGAAATGGGCAGAAAATGGGAGCAGGCTCAAATACTTTGTCAGTGTGATGGAGTCATGGCTCTGGTTGGTGGTCTCATTGCCCATAGACCTTCATCCTTCCCTCCTTCAGAAGAATAACCCTGGCCACTGACAAGTGAGTGGGGAAATGGAGGTTATTGCACAGGTGAAGTACAATTGTGGCCTTGTGTGCATATTATATCCCTGGATGGGTGAGTATATGAACCAGCTCATTGTCCGTGAACTGGCCCATTGTGAACTGTCCACATAGTGGTGCATTGTGTTACTTTTGGCTATGACAGATATTAGCAATAAACTTTTCAGTGCAAATTAAGTTGTTCCCATAAATATGTTTCTAAGAAGGGCTCTTCCCAATGTTCTAGCATCTCAAAATCAGGGTTATTTAAGGTGATTTACACAACCACTTTCTCCAACATGAATTGATTATTTAAATGCATCTTATAGCAGATATCCATACGTATCCCAGTCTTGTGAGTGGTCCAGTCTTCAATACATGTCTTACCTGAAAGATTTTAGAACAACTGTATTTGGAAAGTTAAACCAAGATCTCTTCTTTTCTTAGTGGGATTTCAGCTTGGATGAATATTTTCTAGCTTGCCCACCAGAGTGGCAACTCAGTTTGGATGGAGAGTAATATGTTGTAGATTGATGCTAAGCCTCTCACTTCCTCTGGGAACAAGGGGTCCTGAGATCAGCTTGGTAGACACACACCTGATTAAGAGTAAGTTTAGCTATTTCTGTTGCGCCCTTGATCACACGCTTGTGTTCCTGGCTGGAAAATGGATCCAATGACCTGCAATGATATCTTCACTAAGAAGCTATGAAGTCTGCTTGTCTCAGATCAGCATATAATGGCCTGATCCTGTTAAGCTCCACCAAAGCCAATGGATGAAGTTACTCAATGGGTAAGTCTAGTTATGAGTTACATTTACCACAGAAGCAGCCATGCATGCACCAGGTTCTGACTGCAAGGTGGGGGTTTCAGTCCAAGGTCCACATATAACCTCCTGGGCAACTGTCTGAGGGCCACATGTCAGGGGTGACACTTCAGACTGCCAACAACCTCCACTCCCCCCCCCCCATTAGACAAGCAATAAAATAAAGAAATCCACACATGCAAGGTAATTTATGAGTTTTCAATTTAGAAAGCTTGTTAACAAGTTTCCATGGAATCTCTGGCTCAGGTTTAGAATTGGGGACCCGGGTCTGGGCCCAGCACCTCATCTGCTTGCACTGCCATTTTTTTTTGAAAAAACCTGGCTGTACACTCCTCCTCTGGGTCAGAGTATGAGCTGCTGCTCAGGGTGTAGATGGTGAAAGATGCAAATTACCGCCTTGTTCAACTGAAAGGCAGTTGTTTAAGAAATCTCACCTGCCATGGGATCAGCACCTGGTGACAGGACAAGAATGAGAGCTGCGCAGCATTTGGATTCATGGCAACTTCTAACAAGGTCAAATGTTGGGGGTTCAATATATATCTTCCCCATATTGTCTATGATGAACCGCTGGGTGGCCGGGGTGATTTTAAGAGACTGGATGTAGATGTTAATAATCTTGTCTGTTTCCCCTAGAGTGTTACTCAGGCTGAAATCAGTAGAGCATGGGACTTTCTCCTCCTGCACAAAGCTGGCCATTTCTTCTGACATTCTGTACAGTAATCAACGGTAAAGGCTCCCCAAGAAGCCACCATTGTCCCTGAAGATAAGAAGACATCCCCAATGAGGTCAGTGTATCGAATTCCTGGCAAGCGTGCTGCTTCCGTACACCTATCCTTCTTGCCTCCTAAACCACTGATCAGCTTTTCAGCGCTGTCCAGCTTCTGAGAGCATACGTCAATGCTGTTCTCGAGTTCTTTCTTCCGGTTATTCAATTCTTCCAGCTCATCATTTAGCTTCTGGAGGCAGTCAATCACCTTCTTGAGTTCTGCTCATTTTGTATTGAGCTCCTGCATTTGAACAGCAAGCAAACCTTCAGCCTCCCTGAGTTGTTCCCGATTTGGGGCCACCACCTTTGCGACACGGTCGTACACTTCCACGGCTATCACTTCTTTGCACAAGCCTTCGCCAAGGATGAGACATTCTTTATGACAGCTGGCTAGAAGTCCGAATGGTGCCCATTGGACTTTGGGGGCAGAATGCAGGAGAGTCAAGAGGAGTGGGGAGTTAGAGCCAATGATAGGCAAAGTCTATAACAGCAACCCTGGGACTAAAGAGGAGCAGGAGCAGGTGGGGGCTGGCGAAGGACAGGCTTTGCTTGGTAGGACGGCGCCCCACTTACCCAGATGAACTAAACCCTACTGCTTGAATGTCTTGCTATACAGTGGTACCTCAGGTTACATATGCTTAAGGTTACATATGCTTCAGGTTACACACTCCACTAAACTAGAAATAGTGCTTCAGGTTAAGAACTTTGCTTCAGGATAAGAACAGAAATCGTGCTCCGGCGGCGCAGCGGCAGGAGGCCCCATGAGCTAAAGTGGTGCTTCAGGTTAAGAACAGTTTCAGGTTAAGAACAGACCTCCGGAAGGAATTAAGTACTTAACCCGAGGTACCACTGTATAATATACAGTGATACGAGGACAATGCTCAATATCAACAAAGAAGCACATGAGAACCCCTCCCAATAAAGGGTTTTTGGTTGTTGTTGTTGATTTACCCCATCAAGGCTTTCCCATCATCATAGTTCCAGCCCTACATCTGCTAAAACTTCATTGTTTTTCCAGGTCATGCCTGAAAGGGTGACGGAATGTTGAGAACAAGCTCTTACATTCATTGATTTGGGATTGAAAAGATATACATATTGTTCTTTAACCAGTCTTTCAAAAGTGGGACACAAAAATCCCAAATCTAAACTGTCCAATTCAACCTTATTAAACAAAGCCACAGGCATATGATTAACAAAGCCATCAAAAATCATTTCTCCCACTTCTTTTTTAATTAAAGAAGGGAGGTTTCGTTATTCAATCATTTATTTATTTAAACAAATTCTTCACACATTACGAGGCCATAAATGCAATGGATTACTTTGACTCCAGGAGGAATGCTTGGCTCCTCCTTTCCATTCCGCATGTTCCGTTGCTCCTCTGGCTAAGGAAATGGTCCACACCGTGGCCAATAGAAACAGACCCTGCAGCCACAGCATTATCTGCAGACTGCATACCGTCATCTATTTTTTTAAAAAAGAGCTGTTGAAGATTGATAACGCTGGATGACAGAGCACTTTCGTCCACTTTAACTCCACCCACCTAAATCTTCCTCCCACCAAACACTAACAAGGAGGTGGCCAGAGAGAATTGCATTTTACCCAGACACAGCTTACCCATTGTGCCAGGCTCTGACCCCCAGGAAACAAGGCTGCGACTAGGTGGCCGGCAGCTGGGGAATTCCCGTGCCAGCCGCTTGGATTAGCCGGCTTTCCCGCCATCTCTTTCTTTGAATTCTGGTCCAAGCCAAATCCAACCTACACCTGCAATCAATAAAGTTGTGGCCTAATTTAAATCCCATAACATCCAATTTGTTCACCTAATAACTTACCCCTTTCCCCTGTTGATTCACATCAACCGAAATACCCTCTGTGCCCCAGATAAGCTCAATATAACCTTCATGTAGGATTGCGATGTGAGCTGACACCCCTGGCTTGAATCCGTATCTGAGCAACCAAACAGCAGAGAAGAGGGAGTTGAAAGTTTTGGCAGCAGGGGTGCCAACTTGAATAAAATGGGGGGGGCAGCAGGTAAGTGGTCCACGCACACCATTGGTGATCCACGCACACCATTTGAATGGCAATGCCCATAAACTGGGGGGGGGGGGAGCTCCCCCAGAGGTTTTAGTGGATGCTGAAGACCCCTCAGCCCCTGGGAGTGGGATCCTATGGATGGCAGATAAAGACACTGAGAATATGCCCTTCAAAAGGTCGCACAGGCCTCTAGGGGCGCATTGGAAGATGGCTGACAATACCATCTCTCCGGCTCACACGAGGTAATTAAGAGGCTAATGATGGGAGTAATTAGCCTCCCGGGTTTTCCCAGGGGATGGAAAAATGCTGCCTCGTCTGCGGATGCCTATAAATCACCCCCGAGTTCGAAAGAAGGAGGGGGTGGGGGCACTGGGCAGAAAGCCCTCGAGTGAGTTTTTGGCTCTCCTGCACGCTGCTTCCGATCACGATCCTAGTTGCATTGCTTAAGATAAACAATTGGAGAAGAATAAATGCACATGTTTCGAGTGAAGGAAAGGATATACTGATTGCTAATTAAATCGACCTCTGAGAAGCTGAGTGACGGATTGGATTGAACAGAAGACTACATCAAAGAATCACAGCTATGTCGGTATGTTGAAATGGATCGGAAAGGGGGGGGGAAACCTTTCTCTTTTTCAAGATGATTTATCTAACAACCCCTCCCCAAGAAGAACCGCCACACGACTGATAGCAAGTGAGATGGGAAAATAAACTGTGTGGAAATAAAATTATTAACTAAAGGCTTTGTTTTGCGGAAGATCTGAAAAGGAAACGAAAGGCTTTTGGATGATGCAGTTCTAATTGGGAACCGCCATTATGAGACGAGACAGACTTTGTTGCAAGATTTACAGTCAAAGGGGGAGGAAGCCATGGTTCTGTTATCATATATGAATTCTACGTTTGATCTGGCAAGAACTCCCCTGAAAAGACTGATTTATGGAGCAACCGATCTGGGAAAGTTAATGAGCAGATGCTTAGATTGTATCTTATGGGAACTGCTGAAATGGTGCCTGCCATTTGAACAGAACTTTTGGATCAGCGTGAAAATCCACACAGGACTATAATAATGTTTGCTTCAACTCGCTTGTGGAGATAATCTCAGAGGTTATAAAGAGGAAAAAAATGATAACAACAAGAAGATTGGAAGACGGGATTTGTAAAGGATAACAACAAAGAGGTGGAAAGACGGGACTTGTGAACATCAAAGCAGCAGAAATATGAGATGATTGGACCCTTTCTGAACTCGAAGTATGGGTACACCCAACAAAAATTTAAAATTCGGCTAAATATTTGGAGTTTATTATGTATTGGTATAATTTGGAATTAATGTGATATGATTGGTTTGTCAATTGGAAATTTAATAAAAATTATTTTTTTAAAAAAATCAAAAGGTCGCACAGGTAGTGCTTGATGGAGATATGACTAAATCCCGTGATATACAGAAGGGGACAAGGCAAAGATGTCCACTTTCCCTGTTCTTTTTATTCTGGTCCTAGAAGTGTTGCTGAGAGATATTAGAGGAAAGGATTATGGGAAGAAAGATTTAAAAAGAAATATACAAGCTAAGGGCATTTGCTGATGACATGATGTTAACTTTAGAAAAAGTTAGAACTTTAGAATACCACAGCAGGGAATTGGTATTCTTATGGACCAGTAAATGAGTTTGGTGCATTAGCAGTTTTTAAGATTAACCATCAGAAAAGGAAAGTATTAATATGACCACATACTAGGTGGTCAACAACAAATAACACCTGACATGGGCTGAAGTTAGAAAAGATATGCCAAGATGGGAAAGGTTAAAATTGTCATTGCGGGTCAAAATTTCAGTAATAAAAATGAATGTTTTGCCTAGAATGATCTTTTTATTTCAAACAATACCTATTGTGACTGATTTACTGTTTAGAGATGGCAAAAAAGATTTCTTTAAGTTTTATCGCAATGTAAAAAACCACGAGCTAAAATGAAAGTACTGCGAGATGTGAAGGAACTGCCTGATTTGAAATTGTATTTTGCAGCCTGTTGCTTAGTGTGGAGGAAATACAGTGGTACCTTGATTTAAGACCGTAATCCGTTCCGGAAGTCCGGTCTTAAAACAAAGCGGACTTAAAACAAGGCGTGCTTTCCTATAGAAAGTAATTGAAAATGGATTGATCTGTTCTAGACAATGAAACACACCTCCTAAAACAGCAATTTAACACAAATTTTACTTTCTAACGAGACCATTGATCCATGAAATGAAGGCAATAATCAATGTACTGTACTATAAAATAAATAAGACAGTATTGTGGATGGAAAATTTTCTTGTTTTCCCCCCTTATGTGCACTGATGATAGCCATTGTTTGGATGGGGGACTTTTATCCATTTTTGCAGTCAGACAATCAACCAGTAGCTGAACTCGGTTCCACACAGTTACAAAAACAAGTCACAAAAATGAAGTCACAAGGCACAGTCACAGGTCAGTCCCATAAAACGAAGCCACAGTCAAAAAACCGAAAAAGCCACATAAACCAAAATGCAAAAATAAATAAATAAAAAATAGCAAAAACAAAACCTCCAAATATCACCTCTGTGTTGCTTGGGTGCTCGGGACTCAACAGCTGGCAGACTCAAACAGGAAGCCTCAGTTAACAAATGGGACTCAATTAACAAAGGAAATACACTCAACAGGAACCAGACAATGAAAAGCGACCCCTAAAACAGCAGCTGGGCCCGACCCGGAGCACTCATTTCCAGATCGTAATTGGACTTAGTCCAAAACGACTTATAATAGACTGGACTTTAGTCAAGGTTCCACTGTAGTGGGTGATCCTAAGAAATAGGAGAGTTTTGGAATTAGAATGCCGTGATTTGAGGTTTGAATGACATGGATATATGTCATATGACAAGGTCAAAGTGAATGTGGACTTGAAAAATCATTTTGTTAGACGCACTATATTGAGAATCTGGAATAGATAGGTGTCAGGACTGCCGCTAGGTCCCAGCTCACAGAGGACCAACGCCCAGTGGATATTATATACAAAAGTCTTTATTGAAGTTTAGTTTCCATTTCCAAGCTCTGGGTGCGCAGACCCACGTCTTAACGCTAGACCGGCTAAGTCCCCTCTGACTCACTGCTCCACCCACACCAGTTTAAGATTCTAGCCCGGCTCCACCTCTTGCGCTGCTCTTTCCTGCGCTGGGTCCTTCTGCCCTCTGGGGTTCCCTCCTTCCTGGACTCCTCTGACGCTGAGCCTCCTGAGTCTTGCCCCTCCCTCCGGCGGGCTTTAGGACCTGGCTCCCTTCCCGGGCTCCCCGCTGTGCCGCGCTCCTGTACATTTGAACTTGGCGCGCGCGCCCAGCTGGTGACTTTCCTTCTGACCGTTTCCCCGCTTCCTGATGTGGGTGTTGCCAAACCTGACTCCTCTCCTCCCTCTGGTGGTGAGGACACTGGTCCCGACTCCTGGGACTCCCCCTCCCCACTGCGCTCTGGTGGAGACGCTGGTCCTGATCTCCAGCTGCTGCTCAGGGACTCCCCGCTGGCCCCTCCCTCTTGAGGTTTCTCCCCTGGAATCTCCCTTGCTCTGGCCACCGGCGCTCCCTTCTGTGAGTCCTCCGATTCGCTAGAGAGGCTTGTGGAATAACTCTGGCCACTGTCACTGCCTGCGCCCCCCTCGTACTCCTCCTCCTCACTCTCCATTTGCTCCCCCTCCTGTGTCTCTCCTTCTGAACCCCTGACAATAGGTTTCATTTGAAAAGAGGCGACAGGTAAAGAGAAATGGTTAGTTTAGGGAGGCCAGGTGACTTCACCTATTACAGCTTTTCATTGTATAGGTTTGTTAGATTTGTGCATTGCTTCCCACTAAGGAAGTCCCAAAGCTATGTACAGCTGTTCTTCTGGTTGGTGCCAGAGCATTCCTACATCCCAGTCTTCCTGAATTCTGGGTGAACTGGAATAATTCCTAAACCACAAATTCCAGAACTGCAGCACACGTGCTTTACTGCACTTTTAAGTTTCTTCCATTCATTGCTTTGCCTGCACACACCAGTGTGTTCTGCAGATTAACCTGGACACAGCTCAACATGGACTTCCTCAATGACATTTCCATATCCTTCTGGGGCACAAATGAGCTGGGAGAATTAACACAGTTGTTCCCGCAATCTTATGGTGCAGCAAGGTGGGGGTGGGCAAGTGGGAAAATGAAGCCCTCATGATGCTTATCAAGCAAAGCAGTATACAGTGTCATCATGGAATGAGTGAGATGGATGATGACCCTGCAATGATGGCAAATAAATTCCAAACAAGGCTGAACTAGCCACATGAACCAGTCGTCAACCTGAAAGTTGGAAAAGGGTAAATGGCTTTCAAATGCAGCAGAAGTTACATTATTACCCATAGGAACAGTTTGCCAACAGTCACTGTGCAGAGCCGGACCAACACAGTTTGCTGCCTGAAGCAAAAACGGTGCCTCTCCTATCCCATTCCATGTACAGCAGCCAATTGAGCTGTCAGCTGATCTTCCACAGCACCTGAGGGTAGCAGGCTCACTTAGGAGGTGCAGGACAGGCAGAATGGCACAGCAAGGTGGGGGTGGGCAAGCGGGAAGATGAAGGTCACATGACCCCTACCAAGCAGACATTTTGCTGCTGCTCCTCACTCTGGACCATGATGCTTAAGAACAAACAACACAAAATGCCATGGAATGGGCAATGTTAGTAATATTATTAAAAGGCAGAAAAACTAATAATTGGGTAAGGCAAAGATCAAAAGTTGTGAATGTAGTGGAATAGGCCACTAAGTCAAAACTGACCACCATGTGCATCATGGAGTGAAGACCGGGGAGGGGGGGGGGCTTGACTGGCTCATTGATATGGCCAGATGGTGATCTGCAGACCAGCCACACTGTGGTCCATGGCTCTGTTCCAGGCACCAATCAGCTAGGCCAGCTGAGCTCCTGGGGGTGGGAGCTCGGGGCAGACTGCAGGAAGAGCCTCTCCCCCTCTGGTTTGGGTCAGCTCCAAACGAGGAGAGCTGGCATGCCTTGTGACAATTGCCATCTTGGACCTGAACGTCTTGAATTCTTGTTTTGCAGCACTCAGCCTTTGCTATGGAGAAAGGTTGGCCACTGGTTGATGGGGCTGGGCATTGGGGGAGGGGATTTTGCCTTCCCCAGAGCACTGTTATTCTTGGCATGGATGTTACATTTACCGATAATGTTGTCCTTAGTTTCTGGCAGGTGCTGCAGGCATTGGGCTCCCTGCTTCTCAATGGGGGCTCTCTGGAGGAGGGATTTGGGTGTTGCTTCTGGACCCAGACCTGCAGGATGGCAATAGTGGCTCATGAACTCAAAGCTCTCTGACCTTCCACTAACATTTCCCAGCCTGCAGATTGGCTGTGTGCTTCTGCCCAGAGCTGGGCTGCCTGATATTTGGATCCTTGCACCCTCTGCTAGGCCAAAGTGGCTTAGTTGTAACCAATAAAGTTCTGGCCATTTCTCTTTCTTTGTGGGATTCTTGCTGTCCATACTCTGAGCACAAATGCTCAAACTGCAATTTGCTACATTCCATAGTCACAAGGAAATCAAAACATTTTCTTTTGTTTTCTCAGACTCAAAAGCTTTATTAGTTTGACTGCAGATCAGACAGAGAGGAAAATTCTAATGTTAAATTCATTTTTGTAATAACTATAAACAATTACAATTACATGTAAAAAAATTATTAGAAACCATTTACATATAAAATGGTTTTGTCCTGTAGTAGTCTATGGATCAGTGATAATCAAAAATTAACAACAGTCTAATTTAGCAGAATGTATTGTTATATTAATACAAAGAGATGGTTGGTATAAGTAAGAAATTCAGGAGCCTTATATTATTTGTGTGGGACATTTGCAAGAAGCCTGACACTTTTCCATTATAGGATGATCACATCCCACTTGATTCTTTAAGCTCACGCAGTTGCTATAAAGATTTGTTTCCGTGCATGGATTGGCTAAAAATGAGAGAGAGAGAGAGAGAGAGAGAGAGAGAGAGAGAGAGAGAGAGAGTGTTACAAACCGGAGAAAATTTAAACAAAACAAAAATGACTCTCTCGGAGAGTCTCCTGCTGGATCAGACTAAAGGTTCAGCATCCTGTTTTCCACCATAGCAAACTCTGGGGCCCAGCTGGTGTTGAATATTTGTTTTTAAGAGAAGGGTTATGGTTTTCATGTACAAGGATTAGTTGGATAATTTCACAAACTTCTTTAAGGGCACTCAGAGTTTGCCAGAATCTTTTTGCCTCACAATAGTTTAACATTCTCAAACTTACTGCACAATCCCTTGTCACAATCATTTGGGCAGCGCCCACAGGGTTCTCCTGCTTCGTAGGGGGTGGCAATCTTGCCTTTGATGTTCCCTCTGGAATGATAAATGAAAACCAGCAGTTTATATCTTTTTTTTTTCTCTGTCTTGAGAGATGGCCTTCCTAAATGGCACCAGTTGCTCAATCTTCCACACAACAAATATGTTAGGAGGGGAACGGGCTGTGTGGGGTATAGAAGAGAACAGCTGGCTAGAGGGGTTGATGCCCACTCCAAAAACAGATGTTGGCCACTGCATCAGGGCTGTGGGATCTTTTCCAGCCCAAGGGCCACACTGCATTCGGGAGAGCTTTCCAGGGGCCACATTTCAGTGTTGGTTAGGGCCAGTACCATTAACCTAAAGCCTACTTTCAACACACATTCACACACCCCTCTATCATTCATCTAGGCACCAAGCGAGTAACTTGCTCCAAGAAAGGCTGGGGGCAGACTGAGGCCTTCTATTCAGGCGCTTCCTACAGGCTCCAGAGCTGCTTCAGAGCCTTAAAGGGACAACCCCCTGGCCATTGGAACTCTTCCTCCATTCTTTAACCTCACCTCTGGTGTGCTCCTGGCACGCAGCGGCATCGTCTTGTTTGGCGATGCCTGGGGTGCCTGCACATGCATGCCAGGCAGAGGCAGGGCGCTGAGGATGAACAGACCCTTCCACGCCAACCCAGCCCTCACCACTGGAGCCAAGCGGGGTGTGCTGTGCTGCTTCCCCCCAGTGCAGGGGGAGCCCAGCTGGCTGACACAACCCTTGGTGGCTGATTCTCCCTGATGCCCGCAGAGAGAAGCGCTGGGCTGGGCCATGCTGGGGTTGCCCCTCGCCTGCATCCCTCTGTCCGTGCCTGCTCACTAAGCAAGGAGCGAGGGAGCACGGGCTGGGCAGCCATTTAGTGAGGGGACCAGGGACACAGCATTGTACTGTTGTACTGTTTTATTGATGTTAGCCGCCCTGAGCCTAGCTTCGGCTGGGGAGGGCGGAATATAAATAAAATTTATTATTATTATTGTTATTGTTATCATTGAGGCCAGGCCAGGCTCCAGGGCCCAGAGACCCCTGGCAGCAGGCAGGGCAGGATGGGGGTTCTTGGGCGGGCACCTAGTTGCACCCCCTCAAAATTGTGTGCCTGGGGCCATGCCCCCCCGGCCCCACCATGCTATGCTCCTGGTGGAAGGGACCTGTGAGGGTCCAGGCTCTGGCCCTATAGGCCCTAGTGGCCTGGGGTGCTCCTCTGGGTTTCTTGTCCATCTGCAGCAGCTGTCTCTCCATCTTCCATAGTTAGACTGCCCTGAACCCTGAGCCAGAGTCAGCTCCACACTGGATGCCACTCCAGCCTCCAACTGTCTGTCTGGATCAGGGGTGTATACAGGGGTCATAACAAACACTGTTTGGGGTGAGTCATGGCCAGGTTTGATCAGAAAAATCAACAACACTCAAACAAAGCAATACAAAACATAACAGAACATTTTGTGCCTTGGAAGTTATGGGGTGAAGAAACCAAACCATATTAGCTGCTTTGGGCAAAAAGAATTCACAGATTTTATTTAACTGTTCCAGTAACCATCCAATGAAATCCACATGACCTTGGCCAGATCATTCCAGCTCCCAGCAGAGGGCTTTGCTACCCAAAGTTTAACTGGCAGGCACTGAAGATCGGGGCTTCATCTAAGCTAAGGTTGAAGCCCCAAACTTCTTTTCGTAATGAGAGGTCAAGTCTCAGGGCTGTGTATGAAGTGTTTTTTTGAGGATATGCCGATTAATTGCTGTTGCTGTTGTGGAATCATATTCAGCCTCTGCATAACTGCGATTAGAGAAAAGGGTTACAACGCCCCCTTCCTCGTCCTGCAACGGCTGCAGCGGCCCCATAGCTCTGGGAGCTCAGTCTGCCATCACCCTGCAGTTCACAGTGCCACCTGCTGGCAGCCAAGTGAACTGCCACGAGACAATACTTTTACCTGTTTATTGTGTAAGATATATTCAGCAATGAATATGAGACATAGGGTAGATTTAAACACAGGGGGAAAACGCTATAAATTAGTCAGAAATTAGATCATTTTAACAAAAGAAAAAATTCCTATGAGAAATGTAGTTTTAAACAATTCCTGCTCTCTGGCGCCATCTAGTGTTGCATGTTTAAAACACATTCAGTTCCTTGTTTCTTTACTAAGGTAGCTGAGTCCCTAGTGACCTATGAGGAAGGCCGCAAATAGGGAAGCACCAATATGAATAGGTAAACAAAACTAGTGGCAGGTTATGTGCTGCACCCAACTAAATAGATTTGTTTTGCTTAACTAATTTTCCTATCCTCCTGTAGTAGAGGAAACCACCACATAGGAGCAAGATGCTGCAGGCTGCCTTGAAAAGAAAGGAAAGCAGTTACTGAAAGGAACTACACAGCAATAGTACTTCGAGCATATAATACATTTTGTTTGCGCTTTGGAGGTCAAGATTGAAATCTGCCAACTGTGTAGGATTGACCCCTGCAGTTGGCTGCCCTCATGGAGTTGTGTCATTCACATGCCACTTCCAGGCACAGGGGACCACATTATGCAGAACACATTATACTGAACACATCCAGCCACATTATGCAGAAGAAAATCCCAGGTGGCTGCTGCCAAGAGAGAAGGCAGAGAAGGGAAACTTATTCCCATATCCATCAGCAAAGGATCCTTACTGTACCTTACTCTCAGTACTGACAGAACATATAAATGGCATGAAGCAGACTCTGGCGGGCAATGGGTATAGAACAGGGGTCGGCAAACGAAGGCCCACAGGCCAGATCAGGCCCCACGGCCTTCAGGATCTGGCCCGCGGACTGTTTGTGGATCAGCGTGGGGATTATGTTCGTTTGGGCTGCGCCATTCCATTGCCCTCTTCTCCCTCACACACACCGCGGTGGCGCCTCCTCCCTCCCTCCCTCCTCCTGGCTTCTCCCTGCCCTGCCTAGAGGAGGAAGGGGGCTGGGCTGAGCTGGCTGAGCGCCATTTTAAGCAGGCCCTCTCTGGAGCCAGCCCTTTTGCGCCGCTCATCTTCCCTCCGCCGCCCTGGCCCTGTTGCACCTGTGGGCCAGAGAGTGGAGCAGATGTGCTCATCTTCCTACCCATGAGAAGAAGCAGCGGTGGTGGTGGTGGCAGCCCCAGGGAAGGTAAGTGCAGCGGCTGTGGCTGGGGTGGGGGGTGGGGAGGAGGACTACTTGCCCCCCTCGCCTCTTCTTCCAGCTTCCCCACTGTTCTGCTTCTCTGGCCCACCAGAGGGACAGTGGACCAGCCCGTGACTAATTTTTTTTTGCTGACCCCTGGTATAGAGCTTGGAGGAAACTGGAAGCAGCAGGGTGGAGTCTGGCTGAATCTGGTTTTCCAGTCCCCTGTGAGGATTTCTCAAAAAAGTACAATGTTATTGGTCAATGGTACAGAATACAGGTTGGCTGCTAACCCTAAACTTAAAGATAAAAACAGCATTGCAAGAGGCAGCAAGTTCTTCTGTTAATACATACGCAGGACTGTACTGGCAAACGTAGTAGAACTGGTATTCTTGGTCTGGGCAGAAGGCAATAGCACATCCGATTAGATGCGAATTATACCAAACCACCTGCAGATACACAAATGGACATGAATGTGATCACACTGTAAATCTGAGTGCACACCATGACAACCTTAAGGAGTATTGAAATGGGCCCTTCACATCCTATCTCCGTGCTGCAATTCTATTGCACAGATCCCACCTTCCCCTAACATGTACAGTGCAATAGGTTTGCCTTTAAATGCAAACTGAATAGAATTCCCCTCCTACATCTCTAGTAAATAATAAATATGATTCATCACAAATCAGTCTAACAGACATGCATTGATGCAAACCTCTCCTATAGAATCGGCAGTTTGTGCAATGTATTCAAACTTACTTCCCATAAAGAGCTGTTCAGTAGTAAAAACCTCTCTGTCTACCTTGCAAAGGCATTTGGGTCCATGTGATTTGTTTTAAATACTCTTGTGAACTGCTTTGAGAAATTAAAGATAGTGAAATAGATTATTTTTAAAAAATAATTGGAAACCTCAACAAGGATGAAGATGTTATGAGGGAATCAAACATAGCCAGGTAGTGAATGTTTCTTTTACCATGGCGCAACATTCAGCAAGGCTAATGCATTTTGGATATTGTCATTGAATTTCAATCTTAGGCTTAACTGATTTTGAAATTTCTTGACAGTATCCTCAGTTACATTTCTTGGGCTTTGAGAACTGACATATTTTGCTATATTTGTTCTGCTATAATAACTGATATCTCGGCTTGCTAGTCTGCCCCTTCCAAACACTTTTGAAACAGCTAGTTAAATTTGTAAATAAATAGTTCAAACTTTTTAACCTCTGACCAGTGTCATAGTACCTGAGTGTAATGGCCAATCACGGCTCCTTCCGTCTTTGCTCCAGAAGCATACAGAAAGTCATGTCTTTCATTATACCAACTCAGAATGGCTTCAGTCCAACTCTTGAGGGAAGTTGACATGAAGAGATTTTCACCACAGGATGTGCCATCTGCAAGTGGAAAAACAATTATTTACAAGAACTTGAAGGCTTGCCTACTTCTGCATGTGCTTCAGGAAAAGTAGCATTTATACTGTCTAGGACAGGGGTCTGCAAACTAAGGGCCACAGGCCGGATCAGGCCCAATTGCCTTCAGGATCCAGCCTGCGGACTATCTGTGGATCGGCATGGGGATTCTTTTGTTAAGGCTGCACCATTTTCCCCCTGCGCCATTCCATGCCCCCCACTGCGGCAGCGCCTCCTTCCCCCCTCCTCCTGGCTTCTCCCTGCTCTGCCTAGAGGAGGAAGGGGGCTGGGCTGAGCTGGCTGAGCGCCATTTTAAGCAGGCCCTCTCTGGAGCCAGCCCTTTCGCACCGCTCATCTTCCTGCCCCCGCTGCCCTGGTGTTCCTGCGGAGCGGACAAGCTCCCTCTGCCTACCCATGGGAAGAAGCAGCAGTGGCCCCTGGGTAGGTAAGCACAGCGGCTGGGGTTGGGGGGTGGGGAGGAGGACTACTTGCCCCCCTCACTTCTAATTCCAGCTCCCCCCCGGTGCAGCTTCTCTGCCCGCCACAAAGTCTGAGGGACAGTGGACTGGCCCATGGCTAAAAAATTTTGCCAACCCTGGTCTAGGACTTAGTTTCTTTTCTATAAATCTGTAATGACCTTACCCCTAATTCTTTTTTTAAAAAAAACTTATTTATTGGTTTTTCACAAAAAACTACAAAATTTAACATTCTTCCTTTGTTGAAACCTCTCCTTTATCTTTATACTGAGACCTGCTGCCTCTGACAGTAAACATAAAACATAGTAATAGAATCACAGAATCATAGAACTGTAGAGTTGGAAGGACCCCAAGGATCACTGAGTTCAGCCCCCTGCAATGAAGGAATCTCAACCAACACATCCATGACAGATGGTCACCCGACCTCTGCTTAAACACCTCCAGTGATGGAGAGCCCTCCACCTTTTGAAGGAGTCCATTCCACTATCAAACTGCTCTTGTATGTGAATGGAGTCCCATGTACTGAAAGGGCCAGGAAGTCTCTCCCCTGACATGACATGGTTTTGCAACCCCAAATCTTTCCGACACAGCACATATGCCCAAAATCTTTCCGACAAAGCACATATGGAAGGCCCTGAGGTGTTGCTCTTGGCGGGTGTTAGTTGCCCACAACTCACTTCCATGCAGCAGTGTACTGAACATGCAAGCCTGGTAGACTTTCTTCTTGGTGTTGATCCTTAGCACCCCATTCTCCTATACCCTTTTGGAGAAGCGAGCTTTTGCCATAGCTGCCTTGTCAATATGGTTGCCCAGCTTAGTGTCACTGGAGAGATTACTGGTTATGGTGGAACCCAAGTAGGCAAAACCATCTACCACCTCAAGCATGTGGTCACCAGTGCTGTTTACGTGGAGTGCTGGTGGTCTTCTCAGCCTATCAGCTCTGCGGTGAAATACATCCACCTCTAAATGGCAGAGGTTTCTGCATACAGGGTACACAGAAGTATGCTCACTTGTAAAAATTGAAAGGAAATAAATCTAAATAGGCGCAAACCAAAATAGCCTGACAAGGACCGGCGATCACTGTCTTGCAGAACCCACAGAAGACTGGAAGCATGGGGCCATGGAATATTGAGGGTGTTGGCAGAGAGACTTAGAGGGAGAGAGAATAGGGGCTCGTCCACACTTCTCCTTGTCTTGCTGCCTCCCCCTGGGAAAACCTGCTGTTTACCACTGAATCAGAACAAACAACACTTGGTTGTTTGTTCTCCTCTTCAGGAGAACACTCCTCTTCAGGAGACCGAAGAGGACAGAAGAGGAAAGGGAAGGGGGAAATGTTCCCTTTCATACTCCTTGGGAAGTTTCTCCCTGCTATAGACCAACAAAAGGCTCAACTTCAGGGCTGACACCTATCTCAAACTTTAGCACTTCAGCATGTTTACATGATAGTGGGGTCAGCTTTCAGAATGGTGGGAAGGAGATAAGTGTTCTTTCCCCCCTTTCCCCCTTGGAGAGTCCCCCCATCCCTGTTCTGTTAGACTCCCTTTCAAATTATGGCAATACTGCAAGATTTCACTGTAGTTCCTCACTTGGGCATTCATATGTATAAATGTATAACTTACAGCACCCAGGTTGTTACCTGGATACCATTTGCTATCGATGGCAGAGATTACCGCTGCTGGAAGACTTATTGGAATATATGCGAGACATTTCAAGGAGCACAGTCTTTGGCTTGGTTCAAAAGAGAAATATGGATAGGTCTGTATGTACAGGGCAGCTTCTGTGACTCCAGTTCTGAAAAGGTATTCCCAACCCCCAAACTTTGGGAGCAGATTCCAAGACCTGCATATAGTGTGGTATGAAGATATAAAACATTCAGCTGCAAAGGCCAATTGGCATATTTTAAATGTGCCACTCATGCGTTTCTTTTGATATTGGACTGAATTAAAATAAAAGTTCAAATTAATTTTTTCAAAGAAAAATATTGCATTAAATATTTGTTATTCTCTTCTTCAGCAAATAGATTTAATGTCTTCTAACAAAATTCGACTTTAAATAATCTGTTTGAACTCACATTTGCTGGAAGATGGATTCTTTACTTACTTAGTTTTCTATCAGATGCCGCACTGTGTTCTAATGTGCATTGGTTTGCCCACCATTGTGCAATCTTTCGTATATCATCGCTCCACTTCTATGTACAGATAAAAATACATTAGTGAGTTACAAGTTTATAGAACAGTGATGCATCAATTACCAGTGGATTTTGTAACTATGGTGATGTTGATATTCTAGCTAAACACTGAAAGACAATTTCTCAGCTATTGTCACAAGCCTGGTTCAATAAATCATGGCCAATTGTGGAAATTAAGCCTTTTTAAAATTATAGGTATTTAGAAGCACATTATGTTCCCAGGATTTCTTTCTATGCTTCTCTTACTTATCTAGTCGAATCAGGTGCATTTTTGGTACTGCATGTTGCTATCAAAGGGTTAAAGGGTAGCAGAAACGCTCTAATCACTGAGCAGCTGGAGGTCATTAGGCTTCCAGGAACATGAGTTTGTATAAATAGTCTCCTGTGTGTTTGTTCTTCCCTTTTCTCCCCTTTTTGGGCGTGTTTGCTGAGATGTGTGGTTCTTCGCCAGGGTTGTTTTTTGTTTTGTAAATAAACCTTATCTTTGAGTTACAAACCGCATGCTCCAAGACCCCTCTTTGAAAAGATACTGCCTCTCCTGCCCTTCTTCAACTGCTGTGCGAAATACTCTGCTGTAGTGGGACTTGTGACGATGGAAGCGCACTGGGCATTTACATTAAACTAATTAAAGTTTAATGGGACAGGTTATGGTTGTTTGTACGTCAAGAAGGAGATATGGAGTGCAGTTCAGAGTGATTTATGCAAGGACTGGAGCGAAGTCAGAAGCGGTTGCCGACAACGAAAGCTTTCAAAGCAGCTTGAGTCCTGCAATGTGCCTAGAAAAGTTTTAAACAGGCACTGAGCAGTTTGTACTCGCTGGAAGACGTCTTATTCTTCAAGGAGCCACCTCAGCAGCTGGGAGACGGTCTACAGGTGTGTGAGTATCGTTCCTAAGCCCCAGGGAGGATGGCAGAGTCCCAGGAAAGTTTTTCTGTCCCGTTTACGCGACTCAATGGGAAAAATTGGCAAGATTGGAAGGCTAGAGTGAGGGTTTGGTTGCAAGCAAAAGAGTTGTGGAGTTGTACTGAAGCACCGCCTTTACAGGCAGCTGCAGACGCGTCTGCAGAAGACAAAGCAACAGCAGCAGCTTCACAGAAACGTGACAGGAAAGCCCAAGGTCTACTAGTTTTGGCAGTGGGACCAGAGCAAATGCCTTACGTTTCTGAGTTAAAGAACACGCATGAGGTCTGGACGGTTCTGCAGCGGCTAAATTCCAGAAACACTGCGGGGGCCAAGATCCATGCTACAAGATGTTTGTTTGATTTACGTCTCCAACCGGGAGCGTGTGTGAAAGAACATATTGCCAAAATGGTGTCTGCCTTTAATCAACTAAGACAGCTGGGCATTCCTTTCTCTATGGAGCAGCAGTCATACATATTGTTGTCTTCTCTTGATAAAAGCTATGAGACTCTAGCTCTAACTTTGGAAGCTATGCCTTCAACTGAATTAACCCTTGAATACATTTCATCTCGGCTTGCAGATGAACAGGATAAAAGGCAAAGAGAAAGAGGTTTGTCTTTAAAGGGGAGTTATGCTGTGCCTAAGAGTGTTGATGCTGAGTTTGAGCACACAGTAAATGCTTTTGCAGCTAGACACTGTTTTCGCTGTGGTTCCCCTTCCCATTTAATTAGGAATTGCACACGTGAACCTGGTCAAGACAGCACCAAGGCCGTTACCCCTAGTTACCAGACAAGGAGTTCCAGGGGACGTCGAAGAAGAGGAGGAGGTCGTGGCTACTCCCACAGCACACAGCACATGGCTTCAGCAATGGCGTTGATGCAAGGGCGTGGCCAAGGCAGCAATCTACGCTGGTTGATCGACAGTGGTGCATCTCACCACCTGGTGGCGCCATCTAGTGTCCGTTTGCAGAATTGCAGACATTTGCAAACCCTTAAAGTTGTGACAATGGCAGATTCAACTAAACGTTCCTTAGAGACCGTAGGCACAGTGTTCTTGAAATGTTTGCAAACAGAAATTGATGCCTACGTGCTAAAGGGATTGAAGGGGTGTATTTTGTCTGTGTCAGAACTTGATAGAAATGGGTTTAAAACTGTGTTTGAAAATGGGGTTTGCACTATTTCAAAGAATAACGTATCTCTTTTGCAGGTGGAATGCAGAGATGGGTTATATTATTTTGAGACAAGTCCAGATGAAGTTGAACAGGTTCATGCTGGTTGTGTGAACACGCCTACCCATAATTCTTGTGTCCATTTATGGCACCGCCGTCTGGGACATATTAATTTTCAGTATGTTAAAAGGCAACCTGAATTATCAGAAGGGTGCAAAATGAACAAATGTACTAAGTATTTGGATTGTACTGCATGCAAAAGGGCGAAGGTTCATAGATGCAGCTATCCCAGTTCAGATAGGAAATCTGACAAAGTATTCCAACTTGTGCATATGGACCTATGTGGCCCAATGCCTGTTGCTAGCATGGGAGGTTCGAGGTATGCACTGTGTCTCTCGGATGACAAAACAAAGGTTACATGGTTTTTTCCTCTCAAAACAAAAGCAGATACTGCAGAAACAGTTAAAAATTGGGTTCATGCAGTGGAACTTGAATTCGGTACTAGAGTACTTGCTTTTCAGACAGACAGAGGGTCAGAATTTACCGGGTCTGTGTTGCAGAATTTCTTTAAGAAAAAGGGAATTAAGCATCGTCTGTCTACACCTTATTCCCCCCAAGAAGGAGGCGTGGCCGAACGTAAAAACAGGGTTCTGCAAGAGTTGGCAAACTCTATGTTGTTTGATGCTAAACTCCCTCAAAGTTACTGGGCGGAAGCCTGGCAGGCGGCTACTCATATTCTGAATCGAGTATATAATTCTGTAATTGGCACTACCCAATATTTTGCTTTATATGGGAAGAAACCCAAAATTAATTACTTTCGGGTGTTTGGATGTCCAGCCTATGTACTTATCCCAAAAGCGTTAAGGAAAAAGGGAGGTCCAAGGGCTAGGAAACTCATCTTTTGTGGGTACGAACCACACGCCAAATCTTGGAGGTTCGTGAACCCAAATGGGGATACTACAAGAGTGGTCCTCAGTAGGAGCGCTGAATTTTGTGAGCAGTCCGGATGGACTCACTTACATGCTAACCCTGACATTTTGAGAGATGATTTAGGCATTTATGCTGAGAATGAAAGTCCAGAGAGTAGTGAGCCAGAAGAGGATGGTGCACATGGTTCAGATGCAGATTCTGACCAGGCACAAGGTCCTTCTCCTAAGGTAGAAAAGCCAAAATCTAGGGGTGTTCCAACATCGCCAGTCAGTAGGCCTAGCAGACAGCAAAAGAGAAGCAGGTCGCCTGCAACACCAAGCCCAAGGGAGGTATCTAAACGGAGGTCTTTATCCCTAGAGGCACATCCAGATATTAAGTCTGAGACAGATTCTGACAGCCAACGGTCAGAGGGGGCACAAGAGGAACAATTGCGCAGGTCAAATCGTGCCACAAAGGGCAAGCCACCAGAGCGGTTTAAGGTGACAAGTGTATACGTAAATATGGCACAGTGTGAGCCAGATAGCTATATGGAGGTACAACAGCTTCCAAGCTCAGAAGCCGTTAAGTGGCAGGAAGCAATGGAAAAAGAGATGGCTTCAATGAAGTCTCTCGGTGTGTTTACAAGTACAGAGCTTCCGAAAGGGCAACAAGCTGTAGGTTGTCGATGGGTATATCGTTTAAAGCCCACAACTACTGAGGAGGTGCAATATAAAGCCCGACTAGTTGCAAAAGGGTTTTCGCAGCGCAAAGGTGTTCACTATTCTCAAATCTATGCACCTACTTCAAGATCGGAGTCATTAAGAATGCTTTTAGCCTCTTCAGCTAAGAAGGGAAATAAGCTGTTTCATTTTGATGTCAATGTGGCTTATTTAAATGCAGACTTACAGGAGGAAGTCTATATGACACCACCACCAGGTTTTGAAGGAGACAAGCCAAACCAGGTCTGGCGCCTACACAAATCCATTTATGGGTTGAAACAGTCCGCCCGTAATTGGAATTCCTGCTTAAACGATGCTCTAGAGAGCATGGGGTTCAGAAAGAGCGCAGCAGATGCGTGTCTTTATCTAAAAGGCTCGGGATGTGAACAAGAAGCAGTTTTGATATTTGTTGACGATTTATTATACAGTGGAAAGGATGATAAACTTGCACAACAATTTGCCACAAAGCTTGGAGAAAGGTTTCAGATAAAATCACTAGGCAATGTATCTGTTTATCTAGGAGTTAAAATTCAGCAAGATGAAAATGGGAACTATTGGCTCAGCCAAGAAGCTAAGATCCAGCAGTTGCTGGAAAGGTTTAAAATGGACAACTGTGCTGGTGTTAAAACCCCAATGGAGCTAAGTTACATAAAGGATGCTCAAGCCGAGCAACAGACAGAGTTCAGTAATCCCGGGGTTTACCAGTCAGCGATAGGCAGTCTACTCCACATTGCACAGTGGACTCGGCCCGATATAACATATGCTGTCAACATGCTGTGTAGACAAGCTGAAAAACCATCAATGCATGCTTGGCAAGGAGTAAAAAGAGTTTTAAGGTATCTCCAAACTACCAAAAGGTTTTGCTTAAAACTATCAGCAGAGGGCAGCACACAACTTGAATGTTGGGCCGACAGTAGTTGGGCAGATGCTGGACCAGATAGAAAATCAGTGTCAGGAATGGCGATAAAATTTGGAAATGCACTAATTGGTTGGAGATCAAGAAAGCAGTCACTTATAGCTTTAAGTTCAACTGAATCTGAGTTTAATGCATTATCAGATATATGTAGAGAACTGGAATTTTATAAGCAACTGGTACAAGAATTGTTTGGAGAATGTTCCCTACCTATCAGAGTGTGGGAAGACAACCAACCTTGTATTAAACTAGCTAAATCAGGTCAATTCAAGGCCCACACAAAACACTTGGATATCCGTTATCAAAATGTATGCCAAAGTGTAAAACAAGGTTTAATTGAACTAAAGTATTGTCCAAGCCAAGAAAATCTCGCAGACGGTTTTACGAAAGCTTTGAGTCCGCAATCTCATAAATGTTTCTGTTCAGGTTTAAATTTGAATTAAGGTTGGTACAGCTCAGTGTTACGAGCGAGAGGGGGTGTTGCTATCAAAGGGTTAAAGGGTAGCAGAAACGCTCTAATCACTGAGCAGCTGGAGGTCATTAGGCTTCCAGGAACATGAGTTTGTATAAATAGTCTCCTGTGTGTTTGTTCTTCCCTTTTCTCCCCTTTTTGGGCGTGTTTGCTGAGATGTGTGGTTCTTCGCCAGGGTTGTTTTTTGTTTTGTAAATAAACCTTATCTTTGAGTTACAAACCGCATGCTCCAAGACCCCTCTTTGAAAAGATACTGCCTCTCCTGCCCTTCTTCAACTGCTGTGCGAAATACTCTGCTGTAGTGGGACTTGTGACGATGGAAGCGCACTGGGCATTTACATTAAACCAATTAAAGTTTAGTCTATTTTTGCAAAGAAAGAAAGGAAGGAAGGAAGGAAGGAAGGAAGGAAGGAAGGTTGGTTTATTTAGCAATGTTTTTGATATATTTTTTTCTGTAACCAAGCATTTGAGAGTGGAATTTGGGTAAACAGCAACTGCAAATAGGTCACTTCGTAGGAAACTCATTGCCAGAAATGGCTAATGTTGCCAAATTCATTCATTTATTATGTTTGTGCATCTTGACTTTCCTCCAAGGAGCTCAAGGCAGCATATGTGGTTCTTCTTCCTATTTTAGCCACACAACACTGTAAGGTTAACTAGGCTGAGACCCAGGAGGCTGAGCCGTGGCTTCATGGTTTAGTGGTACTTCAGCCTGCATCTCCTTGGACCTAGTTTGCTGCTGCAATCCTTACATCACATTGGATTTATTTGTGTAGTAGTTTATGTACTCATCATCGGTTAATGGAGATAGTTGTAGCTCTGTTGGCAATAATTACATTTTTTATCCACTTTTTTTACAAAGAACAAAATTTCAGAGTGACTTAACTAGATAAAATGCAACAGGTAAAAACAAAACCACGTTGCAATATCTTGTCCACTATATTTTACTCTGGTTTCATCATTTTCCTACCTTAACAAATGCCCCCCCCCCCCCGGAATTAATTTTTAAAATGCCAGTATTGTTCCTGCATACATTTCTGTTGGGTTTTCAAAATGGGTCTTACCATCTTCACCATGTTGCTAGCAGGTGGTTGGACTTCTCTCCGTAGCTTATTGTGTGTGTCCACGATCTCCTTTTTCTGGTCTTCATTGATGGTGCTCAAACTAGCGAAATGGTCAGAGACCTGCAACCAAAGAGACAGTGGCCAAGGGTTCAGATGCAACCATCTCAGACTGATAAACCATGGCCTGTGTCTGTGTGTTGCCTCCTGCTCTGCCTCCTCTACCTTTCTCTCTCTCCCCTTTGCAAGTTTTCTGGCTTTGCTAAACCACAGTTTCCCATAACATCAGAACTAGGAAACTGTGAATTAAGCATCAACCAAATGCTGGTTTGCAAACCATAGCCTAACCACATTTACAACTTAAGCCACACTTTTCTGGTTGAGGCATAATGGGAAACAATGGTTTAGTAAACCCCAGAAATCTTACACCAAGGCTTGCAAAAGAAGGGAGGAGGAAGTACTCAAGGCATAATGCCCTGGTCCAATAATGAGCCATTATGGGGTTTTTTTGTGGGGTATGTGTGTGTTCATATTTATGGAGCAACTTTTAAAATGTGAACCATGTACACCATATACAGAAAGTGAAACAGAAAGAAAAGAAATTGAGACTGTGTCCTTATTGACAAGCTAACATAGGGATGTAGATAAGAGTTCCCAGCAAATAAATATTTTTAAGTTGATAGGTCACATGAAAATAAACTCAGCCCAGAATGGTTTACATTTGGAAACATATATTTGAACCAATGACCCAAATCTATTAAATATAAACTTATAAATTAACAGTTAAAAATAGCATTTAATTTTTACAGTAGAGAAGAACAAGAATTATGTTACAAGAGAATTATCAAGGAAAACTTGATTATAGAGAAAAAGAGAAGAAAAACATGCAGACTGTAACCACAGATGAAGTATGGGACTTTTTATTTAGGAAAGAAACTTTGTGGAGAAGTAAAATATTGGGTAAATGGGAGGGGGGACATTGTTGCTTTTTCAAAGAAAAGAAAAATGACTATTATCACATGAGGAGTTGCTGTCCTGAGGCAGAAAGTGGTTGGTGTATGGTAATTGCGGTTATGAACCAAGTCATCCAAACTGGAGTACAGTATGTTAAGTATAATTGTTTAAAGGCACATTGAAGTGGAGGATGTTTGTATGTATGTCACAAAGGGTTTAACGCTGGAAGATTCTACTAAGCTAGAAGGAAACTCTCTCTGAGCTCTAGCTGAGTTGTTGTTCTCTGCCAGCGTTCGTGTGAGTGTTTAACTCTCCTTGATCATGTGATTAAGGTATTCCATTGCAAAGTCACCATTTTGAAAGGGAGCTGGCTTGACCATTTGCTCCCAGGCACGGTCAGGGAAGGATGTGATGATGACGCGTCTCAAAAAGCTGCATAGCCTTCGGCTCGATGCAGGTGAGTGCAGGCCATGGGAAAAACAGAGCCTTGATTTCAGCTCTGATCGTAATTAAGTTATATATTTAAGAAGAAGAACCTATCCTATGCTTGAATATGTATATGTTTTATAAAACTTTCTGGATGAAAAACATGGATGTTTTTGTACCTGTTTTTGAAGAAGTTCTGGTTAGTAAAACTTTGAATAATACTTTTGAGTCTGGACAATTTTTGTTCCAAAAGGACTCAGTTTATATGCATCCAATTGCTTCACGCTGCACAATATTAATATCTGCAATACAGTAATATCGCAACTTATGCACATTTAACTTGTGTGCATACAGATTTAAACTTGTGGCAATAGATAGATAGATAGAAGATGATAGATAGATAGATAGATATAGATAGATAGATAGATAGATAGATAGATGATAGATGATAGATATAGATAGATAGATAGATAGATAGATAGATAGATAGATGATAGATAGATAGATAGATAGATGATAGATAGACAGATAGATAGATAGATAGATAGATAGATAGAAGTGGAAAGGGGGCAAGGTTCCAGGAAAAAATGACTTTTGCAATCCCACCCACCTTTGAACCCAATGTGCTTTGACTCTACATGATTTTGGCTTTAGGCATGATCCCTGGAATGTAACCCCTGCTTAAGTTGTGGGCTTACCGTAATTATTAACCCATTCATGCATCAACTGAACTTTGTAAAGTATTCTGTATCTAAAAAGCACTAGACATAAGTCTTGTATATATTCTTTGAATGGATATAAGTCTTGTATATATCCTTTGAATGGATGTTATATGCTACAATGAAAGACAGTAGAAAACCAGCTAAAATAGAATTGATCAGAAAATTATGGGAACCGTTAGGAATAATAAAATTGACAACAATGATGGGGAGAAAATCAAGGTGTATAAATATATGCAAAGCAATTGAGACCCTGTGATTAAAATTTATCAGTTAAATTCATCAAATAAATGTTAAGGATCTCAAGGACAGGAATCAATTTAATGCTTTTATTTGGTTTTTGTAAGACAATAGCAGTGTTATAATAAATCTAAAGAGTTCATAGTTGGTTTAATTTGTAAAGTAGCTTATTTATCATGTATTACTGTAATAATATTGTTCCCTGTGAACTCTCTTGTAATCCTTTTGCCTTCTTTTTGAACATTTTGTGTATTTCTTTGGAGAATAATAGAAAGTCATTTATAAGTTAACGCTAAAACAGCAGCAGGGAACAACAAAAATACAGCAGAAATAATTTTTTTAAAACTACAAAAACTGGAGAGTTAAAAACAGAAAATTACAAACCTATAATCTGGATGTAATAAATGAGAATAATTAATTTCAAATTCCTTTGGCCATTTGTAGGTGCTCTGTCCTCTGGATGTGACTCACCAGAGGGGTATGAGCTGTGAAGTCAGTTCTCTGAAAGTCTTCTCTGAAAGAAGCTCAGCTAGCTTCTTGTCTGCTGGCATAGCAAAGGCAGATGGGTTCTATGTGCAGTCACCAGCAGGAAAGCACCTTGAGCCTGGTTGGGGCAGGATTTTGCTCTCTAGGTAGCAAAAAATATGGAGGGAGGAAGAGGGAGCAAGGTGGGCACCTGTCTGGCAGCTTAGGGCTATTTTGCACAGACACGCTCATGTCAAGCTTGGCCAGCACAGACCTCAATGAACCTTGAAGGGTGGGTGTGAATGTGCTTTCTCAATCTGGCAAGATCTCCTTGGATTTGATTAGTATAGGTCGGGGGTCGGCAACCTGCGGCTCCAGAGCTGCATGTGGCTCTTTAAAGCCTTTGCTGCGGCTCCGGGGAGGAGGCGATGGGAGGAGGCGAGGAGCGGAGGCGAGGGGAGGAGGCGAGGAGCAGAGACGAGGGGAGGAGGCGAGGGGAGGAGGCGAGGGGAGGAGGCGAGGGGAGGAGGCGAGGGGAGGAGGCGAGGGGAGGAAGCGAGGGGCGGAGGCGAGGGGAGGAGGCGAGGGGAGGAGGTGAGGAGTGGAGGAGAGGGGAGGAGGGGAGGAGTGGAGGCGAGGGGAGGAGGCGAGGGGAGGAGGCGAGGGGAGGAGGCGAGGGGAGGAGGCGAGGAGTGGAGGGGAGGAGGCGAGGGGAGGAGGCGAGGGGAGGAGGCGAGGAGTGGAGGCGAGGGGAGGAGGCGAGGGGAGGAGGCGAGGAGTGGAGGCGAGGCGAGGGGAGGAGGCGAGGGGAGGAGGCGAGGGGCGGAGGCGAGGGGAGGAGGCGAGGGGCGGAGGCGAGGGGCGGAGGCGAGGGGCGGAGGCGAGGTGAGGGGCGGAGGCGAGGGGAGGGGAGGAGGCGAGGGGAGGAGGCGAGGAGTGGAGGCGAGGGGCGGAGGCGAGGGGAGGAGGCGAGGGGAGGAGGCGAGGAGTGGAGGCGAGGGGAGGAGGCGAGGAGTGGAGGCGAGGGGAGGAGGCGAGGCGAGGGGAGGAGGCGAGGGGAGGAGGCGGAGGAGTTAGTTGCCTGAAGCCCCTTTTTAAACTTAAGCAGGGGGAAGTTTGGTGAATTGTTCTTTCCTTGGGGAAAGCAGGCTGCATTGAAAGGGGCCGTATACACTGGTCACTGTTTTGAAGGGGAGTGAAGAACACACACTCAAAAAAAGGTAACTTGTTAATTTTATTTCTATGAGGAGGAGTAATTCTGAGGGGTCAAACAAATGAATAATAAAAAGGTATTTTTATAATGACGAATGCCTCATTATTAATTATTATTTACATCAGCCACTGATTATGATTTATGGTACACTGGGGCCCTGATTAATTTTCTATGGCATTTTGGGGCATTGATTATTGGGCATAGCAAGTTGCGGTCGCGTGGAATTTGTGCTTTGTGACTGTTTGAGGTGGGGGTTTTTTCTTGGGAGGCTGGGCGGCGCGAAGAGAGGGATTATTTTTATAATGACGAGGATGACATTGGGCCCTCATTATTAATTATTATTTGCATCAGGCACTGATTATGATTTATGGTTTACTGGGGCCCTGGTTAATTTTCTGTGGCATTTTGTGGCATTGATTATTGGGCATAGCAAGTCGCGGTCGCGTGGAATTCCACGTGGAGTTAGTTGCCTGAAGCCCCTTTTTAGTTGCTTGAAGCCCCTTTTTAAACTTAAGCAGGGGAAAGTTTGGTGAATTGCTGCCAAGGAGTGTGGTGGAGTCTCCTTCTTTGGAGGTCTTTAAGCAGAGGCTTGACAACCATATGTCAGGAGTGCTCTGATGGTGTTTCCTGCTTGGCAGGGGGTTGGACTCGATGGCCCTTGTGGTCTCTTCCAACTCTATGATTCTATGAATAGCTAACGCTTTCCTTGGGGAACGTTATGCAACAGCTTATTGCTGGTCTTTCCCGCCTTTGTAAGCAGGCTGCATTGAAAGGGGCCATATACACTGGTCACTGTTTTGAAGAGGAGTGAAGAACACACACTCAAAAAAAGGTAACTTGTTAATTTAATGTTTATTTCTATGAGGAGGAGTAATTCTGAGGGGTCAAACAAAGAAATAATAAAAAGTGTCAAAAAAGGTATTTTTATAATGACGAATGCCTCATTATTAATTATTATTTACATCAGGCACTGATTATGATTTATGGTACACTTTGGGGCATGTGTAATGGGTCTGAGTTACTCGTGCGTAAACTGCCGCCTCTCTAGGCTTAATTGCCTTTTAAAACCGTTCTGACTGCACAGCCCATCTCCGCGTAGCTGTCTCAGTCGCTAGCAGAATCCGTCTGTGGGCATTTCTTAAACCTCTTCCAGCATAGAAGCTGTCTGACTCCCAGTCGCCTCCTCCTCTCACTGCGTGGGAGTCTTCTGCGCAGGGAGGGCGTGGCTAGTGGAGGGTTCTACTCACTGATGTACAGAGAAGAATCCCGGAGCTCTCTCTCCGCTTCCCCCATCTGCCCCCCTTTATCCCTGGTGTTGCGCTGATTTCCTCCCCCCTCTACCAAGCTGCTTCTCCCCCTGGTGCTGGGTCCTTTGCCTGCAGAATCTGGGAGCCTCCCCTTCGCCTCTCACTCTGATGTCAGTTCCCTGACATCGGGCATAGCAAATTTTGCTATGGAGCCCTCTGATTTCTAATTACGTCCCTGTTTTGGACCCCCGGTAGGCCAGCCATGGATAAAGGCAAGAAAAGAAAAATTTCTGAAGAAAACAGAATGTTTAATGATACATGGACAGAATCATTTGCATTCTCTACTGACAAGACTGGTTTACTAGTATGCTTAATATGTGGTGAGAAATTTGCAAACAACAAAAAGTCAAATATTGCAAGACATTTCCAGAATAAACACGCAGCCTTTGCAGAAAAATATCCAGATGGAGATGAGAGACGAAAAGCCGTTGCAGAACTTATGAGGAAGGTTGATAGGAGCAAAAATAATTTCAAGAATTGGGTGAAGTCTGCAAATTCCACAACATATGCTAGTTTTGTAGCCGCTCAGGAAATAGTCAAGCATGGGAAGCCGTTCACAGATGGAGAGTATATAAAAGAAGCATTCCTTAAGGTTTCGGAACATCTATACATGGACTTCAAAAACAAGAATGAAATTGTGCATAAAATCAAAGACATGCCTCTGTCTGCGAAGACTGTTAAAGACAGAACCCTAAAAATGGCAGAAAACATTAGCAAACAGCAAATTCAAGACATTAATTCAGCTGTGGCGTACTCCATCGCCTGTGATGAGTCCAAAGATAAAGGTGATATTGAACAAATAGCGCTGTTCTGCCGATATGTGAACTCTTCTGGGCCACAGGAAGAACTGATTGAGCTGATACCACTAAAAGACCAAACAAGGGGTGAGGATATCTGTAAGGCTGTCCTGGACTTTTTAAGTGCTAAAAAAATAAACACCAACCACCTGGTCTCAGTGGCTACTGATGGGGCACCGAGCATGAGAGGAGCACAGAAGGGCTTTGTGGCTCTACTGCAGAAGGCACTGGGTAGAACGCTGCTGTCATTTCATTGCATCCTGCACCAAGAGGCATTGTGTGCTCAAACATTTCCCCCCGAATGCACAAAAGTGATGGATGTGGTCATTCAGATTGTTAATAAGATAATGGCAAAGGGTTTAAACCACCGCCAGTTTCGTTTGCTATTGGATGAGGTGGAAAGCACATATTCGGACCTCCTGCTCCACAACAAGGTCCGGTGGTTGTCCAGAGGCGAGGTGCTAAAACGCTTTGTCACATGTTTGGAAGAAGTAAAAACCTTCCTGGCCAGCAAAGAGCTTACCTTTGCTGAGCTGGAACAGCCAGAGTGGCTGGAAAAATTACATTTTATGGTAGACATGACAGCCCATCTAAACACGCTAAATACAACCCTTCAGGGGAAAGGAGGCACAGCCCTGCACATGCTGGAGGAGGTTTTGGCATTCGAGCGCAAGTTGACAGTGTTTGTCAAAGATTTCCAGAGAGGTACACTGTCTCACTTTCCCTCTTTGAGAGAGTTCAAACAAAGTCATGATACGATAAATTTGGAATATTTCAAGTCTGCAATCACCGCAATGCAAAGCTCGTTTGGGAAACGATTCTGTGGGTTCAGAGAGGAAAAAAACACATTATCCTTCCCTGTCACTCCCCTGGCGATCGATCCATCCCTATTGAATATGACTGCATTTCCAGGTGTAAGTCAACCTGATCTTGAGCTGGAACTGGCCGATATAGCCGACAAAGATATATGGGTGTCCAAGTTCAAATGCTTGACCGCTACTCTTGAGGATGTTGCCCGTCAGAAGGCCATTCTGGCTCAGAATCATAAATGGAGTGATATTGAAAACCTTCCCAAACAGGACAAACTTGTATTCGAAACATGGAATGCCATCCCCAACACTTATATAAACATGAAAAAGTATGCATTTGGAGTCCTGTCGATCTTCGGTTCCACATATGTATGTGAGCAGGTCTTCTCCAACATCAACATGAACTATATTAAAAACAAACACCGATCACGCCTCACAGATGACAGCTTGCAAGCCTGTGTGAAAATGAAGGTGACGTCTTACAGCCCTGATGTGCAGACACTGAGCACTGAGGTTCAGGAGCAAAAGTCCCATTAACCTGGTTACCTGGTTGTAAATTAAATATTTTAATTAGCTATTTGTCCTTTTTTCTTGAGATTGACAGCTGACTGCACGATCCTGTATATACAGCATTAAGGCAAGAAACAATATATACAGTGTTATATTTGTTTTAAATGTTGCAATGTTTTTGCGGCTCCCAGTTGTTGTTGTTTTTTTGGAAACGGGTCCAAGTGGCTCTTTTTGTCTTAAAGGTTGCAGACCCCTGGTATAGGTGGACTTAGCAAACGTGTCAGGAACCAGTTTGCCTTTTATGAAAACCCACATTCTACAAATAAACCAAGGTCCTACCTGTGCAGAAGATTGATGGAGCGCTGCAGCCAGGCATGCACACAAAATGAGCAGGATCATGGCTGAAAAGCAAAGAAACCAGGACACATTTATCATCTTAACTGCAATATATCTATGGCACTAAAACATCCACCTTACCAGTGTAATTTGAAACCATGTGAGGGGGCCCCTTAGGACTGAGCATGCTAGCTCTGCGCCCTGCTTGCCATTTTCATAAGCCTCTGTAAGTTGGTTGATCTTCTGAAACAGGGAGCCTGCTTTACTTATTGAGTAAATTTCAAAGATCTGGCAGGTCCCTCTTCTCCCCATGAATAACAGAATCATCAGGTTGGAAGGGACATAAAGATCATCTGCTCCAACCCACCCCTGATTTAGAAAACTCATGGCTACAGCAGCACACTGGGCAGTCTAGCTAGAGTAGAGATTTCCTTCAGGGATCATTAAAGCAATTTGAGGCCTCTTCAGTAAGTCAAAATATATTGTTTTGAATGACAAAATTTAGTGTTAAGAGAAAGTGTAAATATTTGACCGTGGTACAGCACAATCCTAACCATGTGTCCTCAAACTAAGGATGTCAGTCTTGGTTACCATGTGTCTAAGTCTTTGTCCACACTTCTACCTGTCCCATGTCTAGAAAGCACAGGTCCAAGTGGTTTTCCACTTGACCCACAATTTCTAGGCACAGATCTGAGCAGTTTCCCCCTTGCCCTCCTCCATTCCCAGGGAAAACCTGCTCTTTAGCTCCAAATTGGAACAAAGAGCAGTTTGTGAGAAACCTGATTTCTATTTGCTCTGATTGTATGCTAAAGAGTGGTTTTCCCTGGGGAAAAGTAGCAGAACAAGAGGAAGTGTAGATAAGCCCTTAGAGTTACAAAGACAGGGCCTGGCTGAGAGTTATCATGATCCATGTGAGAGAACACTTGTGCTAAGTTTCCATGTGAAATTTTGGGAAATTACCTGTTGCTACATGCAGCCTAATCTCTGAGTGGCAAGAGATTCCTGGGATGCCATTACTTATGCAGGTTTAGCATCCTTGGAGTGAAGGTCAGCATATGCTCCAACATTTCCCAAGAAGAAATCGGGTTATCCTTCACCACCCCACTGTTGCTACCACTGCTGGCCAGCTCACACCATACCCCCCCTTCCTGCGACTGCTGCTCACTTGCCACCTTACCAGCTTGTGCGTGTCTGTGCCTACCACTGCGTGCCACTGCACATCGCCACTCACCTGCCTGCTGCCATCGCCTGCCCAATGCCACACACACACACACACACACACACACACACAATGACGAATGTCCAGAAGTGGCCTTGTACTTCATAATGCTGCAGCCCTCTTTGTGTGTGTGTGTGCTGGGTGGCAGCAGCTGGCCAGCAGGCACAGGTGCAGAACCCCCTTGCCTGAAATCACAAGACATCCCGGGATGGAATCAGAACCTGGGGCAGCTTCTGTAACCTGGGGCAGCTTCTGACAGGGTTCTGTCTTGGGCCTGGTCTTATTCAACATCTGTATCAACGACTTGGATGATGGATTCAAGGGCATCCTAATCAAATTTGCAGATGACACCAAACGGGGAGGGGTGGCTAACACCCCAGAGGACAGGATCACACTTCAAAACGACCATGACAGATTAGAGAACTGGGCCAAAACAAACAAGATGAATTTTAACAGGGAGAAATGTAAAGTATTGCACTTGGGCAAAAAAAATGAGAGGCACAAATACAAGATGGGTGACACCTAGCTTGAGAGCAGTACATGTGAAAAGGATCTAGGAGTCTTGGTTGACCACAAACTTGACATGAGCCAACAGTGTGACGCGGCAGCTAAAAAAGCCAATGCAATTCTGGGCTGCATCAATAGGAGTATAGCATCTAGATCAAGGGAAGTAATAGTGCCACTGTATTCTGCTCTGGTCAGACCTCACCTGGAGTACTGTGTCCAGTTCTGGGCACCACAGTTCAAGAAGGACACTGACAAACTGGAACGTGTCCAGAGGAGGGCAACCAAAATGGTCAAAGGCCTGGAAACGATGTCTTATGAGGAACGGCTAAGGGAGCTGGGCATGTTTAGCCTGGAGAAGAGGAGGTTAAGGGGTGATATGATAGCCATGTTCAAATATATAAAAGGATGTCACATAGAGGAGGGAGAAAGGTTGTTTTCTGCTGCTCCATAGAAGTGGACACGGAGCAATGGATCCAAACTACAAGAAAGAAGATTCCACCTAAACATTAGGAAGAACTTTGACAGTGGAATTTGCTGCCAAGGAGTGTGGTGGAGTCTCCTTCTTTGGAGGTCTTTAAGCAGAGGCTTGACAACCATATGTCAGGAGTGCTCTGATGGTGTTTCCTGCTTGGCAGGGGGTTGGACTCGATGGCCCTTGTGGTCTCCTCCAACTCTATGATTCTATGATTCTATAATTCTAATTCTCTAAGTCCCGGTAAAAACAGGACAGTTGCGCGGTATGGGTCAGTGGAGACTGTGATATCTTTAGGATATGTGGGCTTTTTATACATATATACAACCCAAGCATAGGATGAAGGGACTCACAGCATTTACACTGTAACAGATCTTGCCTTCTCGTTAGTTTCTGGGTGGGTGAGTATCCAAAACCATAATTTTGGATTCAGCTGAGAAAGGGGAGCCTTTCTAAGTCCTTTCACCTCCTGGCTTACACTTAGACTATCTCCTGCTTCTTAGGATGACATAACACCCAGCCAGGAGAAAGGCTCAGTCCCCAGATCTCAGTTGTCTGTCTGGCAACACATCCTTTCTGCGCTAACAAGTCTAACAAGTAAATGGATGTCTACCAGCCCCATTATCATATCAAAAGAGACAGGTTCAAGCAGCTCAGCAGATTCCCTCTACTAGATTCAAAAAAATCCCAGGCTTGGCTGCGGATCCAAAGATATAATGTAAACCACCACAACCCCAATCCTATAACAATATACATAATAAATCCTTAATGTAGAAGCCAGCTACTTGAGACAGAAAGACACACACACACACACACACACACAGAGAGAGAGAGAGAGAGAGAGAGAGAGAGAGAGAGAGAGAGAGATGGAAGCAGCATATCACAGTAATTCAAATCTTTTGATGTTTTATTGCTCTCTCCCTCCCTCCACTCCCCATCTGCAGGTAAGAGAAAAAGGCTGCCACAGAGCAATGATCCATGACTGCCCTCTACCACTCCGGCCTCTCCTAATAGTACACCAGAACTTTGTTTCCTTCTGAGCTGTGAACAGTAACTAAATACTATAGGTAAGCAGGAATCTGAGTATTGTTCTGAGTTTGCTGTGTCATCATGAGCCCTCTGCAATGACCAGAGAACCTATACTTCTGAATGGTTAATGCTAGTTATTTGTTCCGCTAGTGACATTTTTCATTAACTGAACCTGCTCTCCTTTGCAGCTGCTGATGGAGAGCTCTTTGAAAAAGAAGGGTTATAATAGGAATGAGTGACAGTGGCATTTAGTTCTTTTTTATTTTTAAAATGTATCATCTGCTGTTGAGGCTCTGAACACTTTAGAAATATTTTGAAAGAGATACAAAATGTCAATAACAAGAAACTGAGAACAGGATCATTCACCAGGACTTGCTAGCACATTAAAACAGTAGATTGAGAGCTTTTTCTCCAGTGCCGATGCACAGGGCCACTTTTTTATCACTGAAAAATATTTCTGATCTATCCAGAAGCTTGTAAGTAGTAGATACATTTTTTAAAAGGAGAAAAAAAGTTAAATAATCATATCAGTCCATCCTCATGGATAAAGAGTGAACTTAACCACAATTCTGGGTTTAGATGACTCACTAAGCCAAACCTTGGCTTAGCAGCTGTCCTGTATCAAATTAAAAAGCCCCCCAAATGGGTGCAAGCACCTCTTTGGGAACCAGCACATCCATGTGCCATGCTCTCCTCGGGGAGGCACACTGGGTGCCTTTGTTACATATCTTTAGGCACCAGACAAAAACATTCATATTTGCTCAGGCCTTTGGCTAATTAAATCTATGACTATTTAAACTGTGTGTATACAAGTAGGAGGGACGCGGGTGGCACTGTGGGTTAAACCACAGAGCCTAGAGGTTGCCGATCAGAAGGTCGGCGGTTCGAATCCCTGCGACGGGGTGAGCTCCCGTTGCTCGGTCCCTGCTCCTGCCAACCTAGCAATTCAAAAGCACACCAAAGTGCAAGTAGATAAATAGGTACCGCTCCGGCGGGAAGGTAAACGGCATTTCTGTGTGCTGCTCTGGTTTGCCGGAAGCGGCTTAGTCATGCTGGCCACATGACCCGGAAGCTGTACACCGGCTCCCTCGGCCAATAAAGCGAGTTGAGTGCCGCAACCCCAGATTTGGTCATGACTGGACCTAATGGTCAGGGGTTCCTTTACCTTTATACAGGTAGGTACTGTTTTTGTTACTATGGTATGCATTTTTGTGTTATATTATAAACTGCCCTGTGTCGTCAGATGAAAGGTCATATAGGAATAATAATAATAATAATAATAATAATAATAATAATAATAATATGGCCATACTCTGGCTTACTGTGATGTGTCAACCAGGCCATTGTCCACTTTAAATCTTTGCCCACCAAATCCAGTGGTGACAATACTATAGAACAGCATGGAACTTTAGTGAAAATTAGTCTAGAAGGCAAAATTAGTCTAGGGGGCAAGCACCTCCAAGGCATCTTTAAGGCCATTGGGCACAAGCTATACCTGTGCAACCACATATATTTGGCTACTATTTTTTTTTTAAGTGAGAGGCACCACAACATGACAGACTTGCCTTCTAGACAAACGCAGGATGCTGCTGCTGCAATCTCAGTGCAAGCCACAGAGTTCATTGTCTCAGCCATGCACAACTCTTACATCAGAATATTCCTGTGCAAAATGATTCAGTATCCATACTTCTTTCATTTGCAAAATACGTCCCGTCCCTTAGTCCAGTGGTTTTACCATCAATATCCATAACATTGTGGGGGAGCATGATTGTGCTTCCTCAAAATGTGCGCCCAGGGCCAAACCCCCCTTCCCCACCCCCCACTATGGCTCTGCACTACCTGGAGCTTCTAGGAAAAATGGAAGTTTAAAAACATAATAATAATTATAGAACACTGTCTGAGTTAAGCGATATGCACCACAGCAATGTAACTTTGGTGATATCCCCAAAATAACTTACCTTTATTTTTCTAGGGAGTTCAGAAGAATTCGTTGTACCTTTAGGCAGCTTCCTTCCTCTGAAAATGAGTGGATTTTCTTGCTTCAGTGAATATATATATATATATATATATATATATATATATATATATATATATTCTCCACACACCCCCTACCTCTGTTGCTTCCTGCTTTGCAATGTGAGTCACAGAAATGGCTGTGTGAAGTAGGATGTGAGAATTGTGTCACTGTCTTCTTGCAATATTTGTTTTTGTAATAGCTTTTATTTCCTGATATTTTCCTGGCTGTGAAAATGTTGCTGCTGTTATAACCCTACAGTAGTGCTAGATGAGGAACAACTTGGTTTTCCTCTGCAAAAGACAAAAAGGAAAATAAATATCCATAACGAGTGGCTGAACTGGACTAAAAGTCACCCCCAAACCAAACACATTTTTACTAGAGGCTGGGTTACCAACAATATCAAACTAATCCATTTTTTAAAACTTAACATTGATTATTAATTTTTAGCTAAGTCAGAGTGCACTTTTTGTGTTGAAAATATAAGGAATTCTTCACATAATGAATACTGCATGAGGAATAGGATACTGATGGCTAAGTTCATTTACCAAGGAGAATTTGAAATAGTTCTCTGTTTGGCTCATGTCCATTTTACTGCCGTCAAACCTGGTTTGATGGGAACGTCATTTATGTTTTGTTTTTTTAAGATATTTATTAAAGTTTTAGAAAGAGAAAAAAGTTACAAAATAAAAACGAAGAAAAAAGAAGAGTACAAAAAATACAAAAATACATAGGGGAAAAAATGCAAAATACAGAAAAAATAAATAGAAAACAGTTAAAAACAAATCAATCTTTTCATATCTTAAATTTCATTTACTTATTTCCCTGACCTCCTCACGCCTCCCTTTTTTGTATTCCAGTTCACATGGTTAATTCAGCAAATCCTTGCCCTCTTTGTTTTTATCTTAATGTCTATCTCTTAACGTATTATAACTTTATATTTTCATCCGTTATCAATCCATTTTTACATATTCTTTTTAGGAACGTCATTTATGAAAGCATACATTACTGTTATCTTTCAAACATAATGGCCTGAGAAAAACTTGTAGAACTATTTTGTTCTGTCTGTTATGGTATAATTACCAGTGCAAACGTGACTTGGTACAGTAAGGACTGGGCAAACAAAGGGGATTGAACTGTATAAATAAGGCTTATTGTCTGGGCAGAGGAGGAATGGTGGAGACAGCCTCCCCAGCCTGGCCCTTCCAGAGGAGAGGAAGGCAGTTCTGAATTACAACAGGGATTTGAGGGGGGTCACAGCTCAGAGGCAGATGAGAGGGGAAGCTGGGAAATAATGGGAGAGGAGGAGGAGGAAGAAGCACAAGGGGGGGGGGGACAGCTGATGGCACAGTGACTTTAGAACGCATTCCAGACCCCCCTCCCAGAACCCAGTGGGCCTGGAAAGTAGGAGAGCAGAGAGCTCAGAGGCAGAGGACACATCTCTGCACCCATAGGGATGACGCATAATGTGAGAGAGGGAGCGGGGGGGGGGGGGGGGAGACTCAGGGCAACGCCACTATTCCCAGAGGCTGCATTTCCAAGCCTCTCCCTGTGAATATTGAATGAAAAGCAGTTGGTAATAACTTTTCCTTGTCTTATCCATTCCTGGCGTCCTGCTGTGGGGATTGGATCCACTGCCGCCTGACACTTATACATGGCTTCCTCCAGCTTGCCATGGCTCACAGTTTTTGAAAAGCAATTTTGTATGACTCAATTACTCACCCCCCCCCCTGATTTCCTCCTATCATCTTCTGTAGTTGTTTACAGTCTGGAAGCACATGGAACTTTCGTATTTCAGATTCATGTAACCAAATTCATCAGCTCTGACTTCTCACTTTTTCTGGATCCTTGTAACACTTCATACAACACAGTAACAGTTTTATGAATTGTTTATGCCTATTTAGGGAACAAGCCTTCAGGGATGGCAGTTGAGGGACTGTTGGAAGAGAGCCACAGGCTGCTGTCTCCCTAGTGCAATGGCTGAAAATGCCCAAACCACTGGAGATTCTCCATAGGCAGTGGGACTGAAAACAAATATGCTAGATGAGGGCCTGAAACTGGTGGATCCAAAGTCTCATTATTCCCAGGATACACCCTAATGTACATCACTCCTAGAGCTGGAATAGCTATCTTTCTTTACATTAAGTGACAGTGGGGTGGATTATTGTATCGATAATTGTGTCTGGGCTGAATGAAGGGGGTAGAGACGCTCCTTCAGGTATACAGGACTGAGGCCATTTAGGGCTTTAAAGGTCAGCACCAACACTTTGAATTGTGCTTGGAAATGTACTGGGAGCCAATGTAGGTCTCTCAGGACTGGTGTTATATGGTCTCAGCGGCCTCTCCCAGTCACCAGTCTAACTGCCGCATTCTGGATTAATAGCCACCGGCACTCTAGCCATCTCAACAATTGTTTCATCGCTCCGGGGAAACCACAGGGCTGTCCGGGCTCCATGCAATCAGCGAAGGCGCTTCAGAGCCAGACAGTCAATAGCCCTGGTTAACTCCGCATTCCAATGGGTCACCAGGGAATTAGCTGAATCATTAACGTTATTAATCATTATTACAGTACAAATTTGGCCATAATACATGAACTGAACCTTCATATATAGTAACAGTTGTGACCACTTCAAAGGGAAGGCTTGCAATGTGAGATATTGCTTGAAGCTGATATCCAGTTGAATAGTTAATAGTTAATCATACTGTGGTTCTGTTATCCCCAAACTTGCCTCTTACTCTTTTGCCCACAAACAAGGTACCCCTATATCCTTTCCTGGGCTCCTCTCTTGTGACTGAGTTATGTGATCAGTGAAACAAACAGTAAAATCCTTCCTCAACTGTACCATGTCAGGGTATCAGTGAAGGATTTAATTTTGGAATGCTTTCCTGTATGAAAAATACCACAATGTTGCATGTAGACAACTAGCACATCACTGAGAAAGATTCTTACTGAGTCCTATCCCTGATGGCTATGTGTTTGACAAGAAGGAACTTCTATAAATGCTCCCCATTGGCAGTCTTGCAATGACTGCCATGTCCATTTATTTTGTAGAAGGTGCTTTCAACTTGAACAATAAATAAGTTAAGTAATGTGTAGGACAGAAATTTGTTTATTAAACTGATATAGCTGCATTCATCTTCCTCCTCCTCTTCATAATTTTATTGTTTGTACCCCGTTGTTTGACTGGGTTGCCTCAGCTCATAAATGCAGCATAAGCCAATCAAATGGCAGGGTGGCCCAGCCCAGCCCTACCGTTAGGCAGAGTGAGGTGGCTGCTTCAGGCAGCAGAGATGTGCAAGCCACATGATCTGCCTGCCCCACACTGAGGTGTGGTGGTGAATGCTGTTCCAATCAATCAATCAATCAATCAATCAATCAATCAATCAAACCTTTATTGTATTAGCATACAGCCATAGCAGGATAAGACAAAAAAAAAAAAAAGATAGAGATAAGCAACCAAACAAGATTCAAAGTGATATTACTGGCGTTATGACATTTAAATTACCCTAAGACAATAATGTAAAGATTTAGTTGCCTGCGCCGGGAATCTAAAATGCGGATGTATATAAAGCATATAATGGCCCCAAAATAGGCTCGGCACAGTAAGTTAAAAAGGTAATAAAAAGAATTAAAACAGGTCCAGGTCTAGGACACACTACCCAGTCAGGGTAGCCCTGAGTTTCAAAGCCTGCACTATAAAGATTGCCACCCCACATGAAACTTGGGGATTTGCGTCCACAAGAAGCGATTTCAAACAGTCTTCCTTAGATGTGATGGTGGACGGGATCAAGAGGAGGAGCTTAGTTCTTATTAGCTCATAAATAGGGCAGTAGAAAAAGAAATGTATGAAGTCCTCTACTTCATTCATTGTGCATGGACATAGACGCTGAGTAATAGGGGTCTTAGAATAAATCCCCTGCAAGAAGGCCATACGGGCCATGGTAAACGCTCTTCTCAAATTGGGCTCCGTCAGGTCTATCAAGTAGTTGGCAAGTGATCTTACCACTTTCACTTTAGGGAGCCACATGGAGAGGCGAGCTGTGGTGGACTGTGCCCGGTCCATGGCCTCGTCTCTTGTAAGAATCCAGGCCCAGATTTTATGTTGGTCCCAAGATGACAGTGTGTCAAGATCTGGGAGGGAGTAGCGTGCAGTAATAGTCTCCATGGCCTTGGACCATTTGTTGCTATGAGAACAAGTTAAAAAGGCTTGCCTGGCTAGTAGGGAATCTGGGGCTTTGATTAATTTACAATAAAAACTGATAATTCTAATGTGGGCTCTCGCAACAATGGAGGGGAGGCCCAGTTCTGTTCTTATCTGTGCAGCAACCGAGCCCTTGGGGAGACCCAGTAACTTCCGTGCAAAAGTGTTTTGTAGAATCTCGAGCCGTTGTAGTGTTTTTAAATTCCACCCCCAGATTTCAACCCCATACAGTAACATCGGGAGGACTTTGCTGATAAATGCTTTTCTGATTGGTGGAACCAACTGGCCGCCTTTTGCCCGTAGAACCATCAAAGCCTTGGAGAAATTCTTCTATGCAAAAGGCGGCCAGAAAAAAAAAGAATGCTGTTCCATTGCCAGGGCTGAACTGAGATTCAGCTGCCAGCTTAGCCAGCTTTAGTACATGGAAGTAAGGCTTGCCATCTTGTCCTTCACCTCAGGCAGCAAGATGCCTTGGGTCGGCCCTCGTGACAATGAAAAAGATCTTTAGAGATAGATCTTCTGGACATGTTCTTAGTTAAGCTGTCTGGTGCATTTTGGCGATGCTTTAGCCAGCAAAGCTTGTTGACCTGAGCTTGTAGCCTAGACAGAGATGTACTTCTAGCACACAGTGTCCTGAAAGGCTGTACAGGTTTTGTTCTCAGTTGTGCCTCCAAGCAGCATTTGGGTTTCCTTATTTGTCTCGGTAGCAGGAGGTGTGGAAGAGGATTAGTAGTGATTTCCGTTTTAGCTGACATTACTCAATTGCATGATTATATGTCTTCAGGAAGGGTTCTGTTGTTTTATTCATTGTGAGTGAAGGGGAAGACAAAATATCCCCATTGTAGCTCCCGCATAGCCTTTTGAAAGGGTTCTGTTTGTGCAGCTCATCACTGCTGTAAGGGAGAAGGGAACCATGCAGGCAAGACTCACTTGTGCACAGTTCCCAGGCAGCTGGGCAGACAGGCACTGAATCTGGTTCTTCTGTGCATAATGTCCTTAGACTCATAACCAGTAATCACTGGTATGGTCAATATCTGAACACAAGAGGAGATCTTTGGCTTGAACAGTTCCTCCTTAAACTTACTTTGCAGCTGGAACAATAGCAGAAAAGATTTCAGTGAACAGCCTCTGTCAATAATGTGATGGGCTTTTGTTTCTAGGAAGGGTGAATATTCTCACAGAAAAAAAGAACAAAGTGTATTCATTATGTTGCAATATTGCCACATGTTAAATGTCAAATACCTAATTAAAGAGGATTTTCTCAGGGTTACTCTGCTGCGGGTTGCATGCCAGTAAGGGGTGAGGTAAGAACCAGATCCCAAAGTGTACAGGACATGTGGATCCCCCCCTTTTATCCATAATTCTCTTGCCCATAAACACCCTTCATCTGTATGCATTCATTTACACACACACACACACACACACACACACACACACACACACACACACACTTTCTCCCTTCCCTTCCTAGCTAACACCAGTCTTGATCTCTCTGCCCTCTACACTGGCACCACTATATTATTATTATTATTATTATTATTATTATTATTATTATTATTATTATTATTATTTCAATTAATTAATTACATTTGATCCATAGATCTCAGGGCAGCTCACAGCATAAAAATACAAGATAAAAAGACAAAATACATTATAAGAACAAGAACAAAACAAAACCAACCAATAATCCTCCTCCCCCTCCCCCCTCCCACATGCACATATTAAAATATATAGGATGTTAATCAGCCAAAGTCTGGTTGAAGAGGAATATTTTCACCTGGTGCCTAATGGTGTATAATGAAGGCAGCAGGTGAACCTCCTTGGGGGAGGAGCCACTGCAGAAAAGCCCCCTTCTCATGTTGCCACCCTCTGAACCTCTTGTGGAGGGGGCACAAGAAGACGGGCCTCAGATGATGATTGCAGAGTCCAGGTAGGTTCATATGGAGAGAGGCATTGAGGTCCTGAGCTGTTTAAGGCCATTTAAGACTTTATAGGTCAAAACCAGCACTTTGAACTGGGCCTAGAAGCTATTTGGCAGCTAGTGTAGTCATGCCACGATTGGTGTGATATGACTGGCCACCAAATTCTGCACCAGCTGAAGTTTCCAAACCATCTTCAGAGACAGCCATATGTAGAATGCATTACAGTAACTTTACCTAGAGGTTACCAGAGCATAGACAACAGTAGTGAGGCTATCCCTGTCCAGATAGGAGTACGGTTGGGTCACCAGCCAAAGCTGGCTAATTGTCATAAGGGGTAAATGGGGGGGGGGGACGATGTGCTCAGAAAGAAACAATAGCCATGCACCTCACTAATCACCCCCATAGGGAAGGTTACCTTTTTTAAAAAAAGACTTGAAACCAAGATAATAGTCTCCCCATAAGCCTAGTTGCTGTGAAGTGGGTATGTACGTAGATCACAGTATGTAGGGAGGGATGATTCTTCCCTATCTAAAAATCACCCCACCCCCAGCAACTAGGCTTAGGGGAAAAAATTCCCCTTAGCATTAATACAAGCTATCCCCTAAAGCCTAATTAGCATGCCGTGGGGAGATAATATGAATTGTAGAGTTGGAAGTGATGCCAAGGATCATCTAGTCCAACCTCCTGCAATGCAGGAATCTCAGCTAAAGCATCCATAACAGATGACGATCCAGCTTCTGCTTAAAAACCTTCAAGGAAGGGAAGTCTACAACCTCCCGAGGGAGACTGCTCCACTGTCAAACAGCTCTTACTGTTGGAAAGTTTTTCCTTATGCTGAATCGGAATCTCCTTTCTTGTACCTTGAAGCCATTGGTTCCGATCCTACCCTCCAGAGCAGGAGAAAATAAGCTTGTTCCCTCTTCCATGTGACTGACAGCCCTTGTGATATTTGAAGATGGCTGACATATCTCCTTTCAGTCTCCTCTTCTCCAGACTAAACATACCAGCTCCTTCAACCGCTCCTCATAAGGCTTGGTTTCCAGATCCTTGATCATCTTGGTTGCCCTCCTCTGCACACATTCCAGCTTGTAAACATCCTTCTTAAATTGTGATGCCCAAAATTGGACACAGTATTCCAGGTGTGGTCTGACCAAGGCAGAATAGAGTGGTACTATTACTTCCCTTGATTGGGACGCTATGCTTCTGTTGATGCAACCTAGAATAGCATTAGCTTTTCTTTTCTTTTGCTGCTGCTGCATCACACTGTTGACTCATGTCAAGCTTGTGGTCCACCAAGACCCCTAGATCCTTTTCACATGTACTGCTAGTACATGTCTTGCACTTAAGCTTCCATTTCTCCAGCCCTCTTTTAAAGCCATAACGTAGAAAGTGTGGCCAGCTGAATGTTTGCCAGGAATGTTTGGCTTGTCACGAAGTAGTGATCCTGTGAGCAAGGATTGCTGGGTGGGGCCCCTCAGGCAGGTGGTAACAGTTAGTCCCCAAAGTGGGAGCATGTGATGGGGCTGGCTGGTTGCCAGCATCCCCCAGCCCCTATAAATCTTTGAGTTAAACTGCTGGGGGAGGGAGAGAACATGCCGTGTATTCCACTTGCTGTTTGATGTTCTGTAGCTGGTGCCTGATAAAGCCTGGTAACCCTTCCAGTGCCTGCGTGTGATTGATTAGTAGCTTGGAGGGAGGAGTCGGGAAAGCGACCCCCTCTTTGACATGCGCTGCTGGGGCTTATGACTTGTGAGGGAAATGGACAGGCCTGGTCAGATCAGGTTTCTTCACGGCAGTCAAGTCCTGGAAGAAATCAGTACCCTGGACAGCTCCCAGTGAGCTCTGAAAAATGTTGCCCTAAGGAAAACCTGAACTCTTCTGAGTTATGAAGGTGGGCAGTACCAGTTCTGCGTTAAGCCTTATTGGTTTCTTCCATGACATGTACTTTTCTTTATTACCCATTCGAATATAAACACACACAGAGAGAGAATCTGAACAGCAAGCAGGAATCCAAGCCATTGCAGGGGAATTCCTTGGAAATGGGTTGCTTTGTAAATACCTTTCTAATTGTGACCAGATAGGGATGTACAGGATAACTTTTGGTCTCTAATACATAGGTTTGCTGACAGAAAGCTGTGATTTGAATTAAAAGTTTACCCAAATAACCCTCTGCCCAACAGAGAAAGAGAAATACAGTCTGGAATAGGAGCAGCAGTCACCCTATGTGGAAAGAGCTTTTAAGCTCTCCACCTTGCTTGCTGGGTAGGAAGGTCACTGGCTCTGCTAGGGGTTGGGAGTTTCAGTATGACAGTCCTGCTTGAAGGCGATTTTTACAGGCGTATTCTGATACACAGGTTCTGCTTGTGAATGGCAACACGGGGCCAATGCAGACTTGAAGGAACCTTGCATGGTGGGTACAAAGGTGGTTGTTCGTTCCCTGACAAAATGTCCTTGGATGTGATTCAAATAATTGGCTTAGCAAAATGAACAGGAACCAGTCTTCTGGGAAGAAGTCTTCTATGAATGTCCAAACTGGCAAATTCACAAAAGTCTTACCTGAGGAGCAGATTTGTGCAACAAGGTAACCAGCCAAACATGCACAAATTGAGCGGGATCATGGCTGAAAAGCAGAGAAAACAGGGCTTATCTGTGGCTTGTGACTTCTGTAAATCTACATCATTTAAATATTTGTCTCTTTTAGTGCTTTTTCTTTGTGTATGAACATGCACACTGTGGCTGGGTCAGCATTTAGGGCTTAAAGTTTGGTTATTCCTGGCCTCAAAATCAGGGAGCCTATAATGCAATGCTCACAATCAATTTCTAGTGGAAAGCTTGTCTTAAAAAATAATAATAGGGAAAATATAATTATTAGCAATCCTTTCAAAACGGGACCTGCAGCATAACATTTTAGGGTGACTGCTATTCAGGATTCCATCCACTACCCATGTCCTTTTCATGATATTCTATCTGCTCTCCCTTTCCCCAGTTTTCTACTGTTTGGAAAACTGTGTGTGCAGCTCCCACTTCTGCATGGGAGAGGGGAGCTGTGGAGGCAGGACCCACTGGAACACACAATTCCCCATTCAGATAGACATTCACATATTGACTCCTGCCTTTGTGTATGTAGGCAATGTGCTTAGGCCTTGCCTCATCAGTCGATGATTGGCTAACAGTTGACCACAAAGAGAGATCATGTGTCGTAATCAACTTCTCCTTAAGTGAATGAACAATAGGGAAAGAGATTTCTTTTTTTTTAAAATAAATTTTTATTGAATTTTAAAGAAAAACAAACAAAACATCTCAAATTTCATACCCTTATTTTCATTACCTTCTTTCATTGACTTCCCCACACACCCCTTCCCACCTTCCAATTTCGTTAATTATCTCAGCAAGTTATTTCTTCTCATCTCTTAAATACACTTCCTATCTTTTCTTACAATTTGTCATTTTTACTTGATCCGGTTTTACTTATCCAATTTTACACATTTAATCCTTTTTCTAAGGTCGGCCCAAATTCTCTCCCACGAATTCCTCCCTTTTTGTATTTAACCAAAGATCATAATCTTTCAATTCAAAATCTCAGATTCTTATTACTCTATTCTCCCCCCCCCCCTGGCCCGGTTCCTGTCCCTTCCCAGACCAATGTCCTCAAAAGAAAAAAAACAGTTTAGCCCGGATTCCTCACATCAGAGGCCCTTGAGCCCCAGTTAGTCTCTCTCCACCAGTTTTGTTGGTAGTCCTTTTTGTTGGCCCTTTCTTCTCGAGGAAGTTCTGTCACAAGCCCCTCATATTTTCCTCCTTCCAAATCAGTCAAAAACAATTTCTGCCCAGGATCCACCGATCTCCCATGCTCCAGTCTAAAGAAGAAGTCCCCATCATACTTATTTACTCTTTTATAGTCCATTATTCCAATTATTGCAGGGGTTTCTTCTTTTATCTTTCTCTCCTTTTGCAGATTTGTAGTCCACTGGTCATCTTCTTTATTTCCTTTGTTCCCAAAGGTTACAGGCTCTGGATTGATGCTCTCCACCTGGGTTTCCTCTTCTCCTTCTTCTTCTTTTTCCCCCAGTTCCAAAGTTATCTCTTCTTCTGCAGCTGCAAAGTTTTTTTTCCATTCGCTTACTGCCATCAACAGAGTTGTTTAGTTTAAGATTGAAGGTCACCAGCTGTTCACTCATAGCCATACTCTGCTCTTGTAGAATTCCCACAAAAGAAAACATTTTCTGTATCTCTGCCAGTAATTTTCCTTCAGCAGCCATTGCAATGTCTTTAGTTTCCTCCAGGGGGATTTCCATCATGATTCTTTTCCAACAGTCTGTTACTTTGTTAATCAAAATTACTTTGTTTCCAGTCAATTCAGTTTAGTTGTAACACTTTTAATCCAAAAAGATATTTGTTACACAGTTCCAGGCCTTGGCCAGCCGTTTGACAGCTCTTTTGACAGCTGTCAAACTCTTTATTCCTTTCCTCGGGCTCACACGCAGGGCACTCCCGGGATCCCAAAAAGGTGGGGGGTTAGCCAGGCAAGGAAAACTTCTGAAATTTCTCTCTCCTTCTCTCCAGCACAGTAACTTCTTAGTCCAATTCGTAAAAGTTATATGTTTAAACACCAAAGTCTTTCCGCCTTAATACTCCTCTCCTTGCTTTAAAACTTTTGGTGGGGGGGGGGGAGTGTGGACTTCCTTTTTAACACGTCCCCCGATCGTACTCGAATTCAAGGATAAAAACTTTAATGCCGAAATTTCATTTTACTCACGGGTTGCTTATTTCAGTCCAAATTTCAGGAAGAAAGACAGCGCTCTCCGGCAATGGCTCGCGGCTTCGCTCCGCCGAGGTAGCGATGAACTCTCAGCACCGCGCCACTCTCCAGTCCACTCCGTAGCCTTTAAAAAGGCTCTTCGCGGGTCGGGGAGGGTGCTTAAGGTGCCCACCGAGTTACCAGGTCCGCAGGCTTCCGCGCCTGCGGTTTTTAAGGGTCCCCGTGTCACCGGCACGGCAAGACCCGTCCTCGACGGAGCCGATTCCCTCCGGAGCTCGGAGGGAATCCGCCATTACTCGTTCGCGCTATCCCGGAAGTCTAATAGGGAAAGAGATTTCAATGAGCTTACAAGGGACAACATTAACAGTCTCTGACAGTAACGTGATGGGCTATTTGTTTCCAGGAGGAAAGAACAGAGTGGCTTCATTATGTTGCAATGTTGACTTAAGCTGGTATGTTTGAGAATTCAAAAGCATACTTCAAAGTAATAACATAGAAAGTTTTCTAAGTTATCTAAGTGCTTGCCAACAGTGTTCTGCAAACAGAACTCACAAAACTCTATTCTGCAGGACCAGCTCTGCCATGAGGCACGGTAGGTTTCTTGGCTCAGGCAGCACTTTGAACATTAAGGAGTCTCTGCAGGAGTTACCATCAGTTTTGATCATTTTTTGAACATTCCACTATGCTTTTATTTGTACAATGAAGCCAGCAGTTTTTAGTCACATTTTCCCTCCCAGTGGATCATTGGATGTGATAGTTGTGTTGATTAATTGTTGCTTCAGATTAGGAGCTGTAATTCATATTTGTCAATCATGAACATTCAGCAAATCACTGGTCACATAATTATATCCATCTGATTCTGTGACTTTTGTAGTTGCTATTAAGACTCTGCACAGCCCCCTCCATCTGACCTGCAGCCTTGATCAAGGGGACCCAAATCAGGTAGACCTGCCTTGGGGCTACCTGACAATCACCTGCCCCAGATCCAGTCCTGAAGGGCAGGGCTATTGCTTAATTAGTTTTTTAAAAAACATAATTAAACATATAGCCTCTAAAGAGACCTTATTAACTTGCTCCCTTTGCTGGGATATCTTTAGGAGAATAAATGGTGAAAGAGTAAACGCTACACAAATCCAGGGTGGAGTCCCTAAGGCAGTTGTGTGGCGCTTTGTACGCCTCCTTCCGGCAACTCCTGCAGCCAAGCTGGTGCTCCAGCTTCCCCTGTAAGTGAGGCTGACAAGGACCCAGGACCTCCAGACACACTGCCCAGGCTTGCAGTCTCTTCCATTGTCTCTTGACCAGTGTCAGAGTGTCCCTCACTGGTGTCTAGGGTGGGTGTGCTGTGGGGGCAGGTGCACTGCCGGAGAGACCCCTACCCACTGGAGCTAAGTGGGGCCATGCTGCCCAGATATGCAGCGGGAAACCTGGGTGGCTGACATGGCTAATGCCACCCTGTTTTGAGGGGCTCATTCATGGCACCCTGCGAGCCCAGCGCCACTTTGCAAGACCCACAAAACCAGCGCTGGGGTCCCAAGATGCTGTGAGCTGTTGCGTCCTTCTCAAGGCACCCTCCAGCTGGAGGACAGTGTGAGACGGATGCAACAGCGCATGCTGTGGCAGGGTGCCATGAGGAATGCTGGCACCGATCCAGCAGTCACCCACTGCTCTTCATGCATGCTCACATGCACTTCCAGTTCCTCCTGTTCCCCAAATCGAGACAGCTCATCCTTCTCCAAGATGCCATCTTCCTTCTCACCTTCAGCTACAGACTGCCTTTCTTCACTGTCTAAGCCCCTCAGCTGCTCTTCCACACTCTGGACCTCCAGCTGGGGTCTTGGGTCTGTTGAGATGCAATTGACGGGGGCAATTGGCAGGCCCCCAGTTGGCTTCAGCCTACTGGCCGGCAGCCGGGCGAACTCCGGCTCTTGAAACAGCATCAAAACTGTGACTCAAGCCTCAGAAACCTTTAGAGACTGAGCACGCAAGCCAGCAGAGATAAGAACTCTTTGCAATGGAAGAGCAGACAGAGGCATATGTAAGGATATTTACAGGCATTTTATTCAGCAACAGGACAAAGAAAAACATGTCTGCTCCCCTTCGTGTCCAAGCAAAAACCCATAAGCACAAAGCAAAAGCAATACACAAACGGAGGTTCCCAGCAAGCTGTGCTGGAATGTAAACAGGCATGTGACATACAACAGCTCCACACATCTGTTTAGGTGGAATGGAACATCAATATCCTAACAGGGTGACCCCCTTGCAGGATTTTGTAAAGCAGGACTCTCCCCTCACATGCAATCGCAGTATTCTCCCCAAGGAGGCTTTTCATGCACTCTGCTTGCAGTTGCTTCATTTCACCGGACCAATAGTTCTGCCCCTGCTCCATTTTCTCAAACTGCTCCTTCTGCTGCTGGCTTGGCTGCTCCAGCATCAACCTGAACTGCTCAAGGTGTGTTGCTGTTTCTCCCTCTCTCCCTCCTTTTTTTGCCCCTTTTACTTCAGGCACACATTGCTCACAGGCCTTTTCCACTCGGAAACACGGATCCCACCCTGACGCCAGTGTGACAGGCCACCCTAATCTTTGCCCAGTGGTGTGGGGTGTCATGGGCCTTGGCACTTGACCTGTCACCTCTCCCCACCATCTTCCCTCCCAACCATGGACATTCCCCATAAGCTTGGTTTCACTTACGTATTTATATTTACTATAAGAAGAACACTGTAAATAGTGAGGTTGGAGGGAAATGAAATAAATGCGAAAAGGCACTTTATTTTGAATCTGGTGCATAATGTGACCAGCATCTTATCTACTAGGAGTTTTTTTTTCTTTTTACAATTAAAAGGAACTTAAATTTTAGAAAATAAATTAACAAAAATACCCAGCACCCCCCTCCAGCTCTTTTCCTCTTTTCTTCCTAATGTCTCAACAAATGAAATTGATTTGTAAAAATGTTACATGGGGGGGGGGGGAATACGAGAGAAAGAGATATTGCACACACTTTTGTAAATCAAGAAAATCTTTAATAAAAAAAAAACAAAAAACAAAAAACAAAACAAAACAAAATACCCAGCACCTATTTTATTCATAATACAGTGTCCCTCATTATCTCTTACACTTGCTAAAAACTAGAAATGAATTGAAGTTTTAACATATATTAGCACACCTCTGGTCTTAGCTGTCACACAAGAAACATAGATTTGCACTAGCTAAAGAGGTTTCATATAGTCTTGTTGCAACTCTTTCATGTGAGAAATATTTTATTGCCTTTTCCCTTTTTCAAGAACTGCATAACCTGCCTTCTTTTAACTGAAGGGTTAAGTCCTTTGACATGATGACTGGCATCCAGTGTCTGCCCATTTGCACAATGGAGCCTCCTTTCCACAACAGTAGTTCCAGTTTCTTTTCTCTCCCCTACAGCTGCTCAGATGCCTCCAAAATCTGTTCTGGAGTAGGTTGCAGGGCACAGAAGGTTGAAGGGATGGGGGGAGTCGAAAGAGAAATCCCATTTCAGAGGATACCTGCTTGCACTGCATTGGCTCGCACCCCAAGACTCAAACATTTCGTTTCACTCATATATTTTTCTTAACAATATATTAGGGAAAAAATATCAGGGATAACTGATTTTTCTTTAAAATTATTTCTTTAATATATTTTGATTCTCTTCTGCTTCCCAGGTCAAGCCTACTGACTCTCAGACTCCCTCCAACACTGTCATTTCCATCAGTTTGCAACTAATTTTTCGTACTTAAGTCAATTAAATATAATTTTGGGATATTTGAAAAATTAGTGATAGTACTACATTGGACAAATGGAATATGTGAATCATTTAATGCTTCAATCTTAGTTTGATTTAGCTCAGAGTAACAGGAAATGTCTGCCAGGAAGTTGGTCACATTACCATCAATTTTAATATCATTAAGATGTTGGATGACTCTTAAAAACATGTCTCTTGAGTCAATGCTCTGAAATATATCTTGACTATCTCTATCTAGCTTGTATGCACTATTTTTGAATTTAAATAGTAAGCTGCAGCAATAATTTTATTAGCCAAATCTACTCCTGCTATGGAAACAATTAAGTCAACGCGATAAGAAACCACATTATCTCCTCCTGCTTTTTCAGTTATCCTTTTAATCTTAATGCAGTCTTTTCTACTATTTCCCATTTGTTCTAAGTGGTCTCCCATTCTATCAATAAATTGTTTGTTTGTTCCTCCATTAGCTTCGGTCATCACTAGTTTGGTCTGTAGATTGCATACTTCATCTTTCATTCTATTCAGCTCCTCATTAATAAACAGTGAAATCTGTTTTCCAGTCACTAATTGTTTTTGTAGCCTTCCAGTGCCTACAGGCTACTTTGCTGAAAATAGGAGAAGGTAAGAGGACTAAATTCAGTCCCCTTAGTGACCCTCCCAAACAGGTGCTTGGCATTATTTTAATTCCTTTGGAAAGTGTTCTGTGTGCACAGCTACATCTACTGGTTAGGAGTGGAGAAGAGCAATGTGGGTGGCATCCATTTAAGCCCACAATTCTCCATCCAGATGGTCAGAGTAATCAGTGTCATAGAATCATAAAATTGTAGAGTTGGAAGGGACCCAGAGGGACACTTAGTCCAACCCCCTGCAGGGCAGGAATGCCAACTGAAGCATCCATGACAGGTGGCCTTCCGAACTTGGAGAATCCACCTTCCAAGGAAGTCTGTTCCACTGCAGAACAGCTCTCACCACCAGAAAGTTCCCCCTCCTTTCTTGTAGCCTGAATCTGTTGGTTCAGGTCCTACCCTCTGAAGTAGGAGAAAACACTCTTCTTTTATCCAGACTAGCCACATCCAGCTTTAGCCTTTTCCCCAACGAATGACTGGTTAACAGTGATGAGAGAGGGAGAGCATTACTGGTGGAGGAGATTTCAGTGAGCGTACATGGGGAAATAGCAGCCTCTCTCAATAATGGGATGGGCTATTATTTTCCAGGAAGGGGGAATATTTTTACTCGTTTGGAGGGCTTTTTGGAGGGGTGATCTACACGAAGGGGAAAGTAGCCATTAGTTTTCTGGTGACAAATGGCAGCAATGCGTGGTTGTGTGGTGTGATAGTCCCCCATTGAGATCAATCAAAGCAATAATTGGACAGGCTGTGAAACCTCTGTTTCCTTTCGCCTGCTCATCCCTGGGGGCCACAAACCTGGCTTACTGGGCCTATCTATGTTTGTTATGATATAGTGCAGAGCTTCAAACGATAGAGGTATATTCACTTATGCCCCTATGACTGCTTATTCTAAGGACAGTTTGTTCATCTGTTGGCACACTGCTACTCCTTAGTTACTTAGCCATATCTTGCAACCTAGGCATACAATTAGTTTGGCTGGAGGTAGGGTGTGTGTGTGTGTGTGGGGATCTTTCTGCTTTTCCTTCTACATTCAGAAGTTTGTCCCCATCTTTTGGCCTTAGAACCCCCTTCTTTACATGCCATATTGATTATATAGAGAAGGAGAGGGGGCACTGTTTGGTTGCTCCCTTGTTTCAGTTATGTACAAAAAGTCAAAGGGTGCTTACACTGAGCTTATCGATTTGGGAATTGATGTAGATTCTGTAGGGAGGGTCTTCATTTGCCTAAGCTAAAAGCTCTTCAGGAGATATAAGCACACTGTACAAGAGCCTATCTTTGGAATTGCCTATATACTGCATACAGCACTAATGTCTCAGAACAAATGTAACTGATCTGTAGAAAACGCAACCTGAAAAAAGAGATAATGCACATACTTTTGTAAACCAAGAAAACCTTTAATAAAAACTATTATTTTAAAAAAGGAATTACCCAGGAAAATGTGCCTTATTTTTTTTGCATAAGTCACATAGATTCACAAGAGCAACAATAAGTTCTGTCTCCCTCTCTTCCAGTGCGTAATGTTTGCCCAAGTCAGGCTGGAGGGATGTTCCAGAGAATCAGCACCCAGCTGGAATTCACTCCCACAAGATCTTACAGCTCCCAACCAAGGCAGCTTTAAAAGGGCATCAGACAAATTCAGAGAGGACAAGGCTGTAATAGGCTTCTACTCATGATGGCTTTGGGCTACCTCTGTCTGGTGTTGCTACATTTTAAGTGCCAACTTCGTTTCGAGACTTGTTCAGAGATTTTCATGCCATATATCCATTTGTATGTGTAAATTAAGATGGGTGTGTTGATGTTCATTGCATTGTGAAGGAATTGCACTTTAAACATTAACATTAGACTAGACTCTTGCATAGGGACACAGGTGGCACTGTGGTCTAAACCACAGAGCCCAGGGCTTGCCAATCGGAAGGTCAGCAGTTCGAATCCCCGCGACGGGGTGAGCTCCCGTTGCTCGGTCCCTCCTCCTGCCCACCTAGAAGTTCGAAAGCACGTCAAAGTGCAAGTAGATAAATAGGTACCACTCCGGCGGGAAGGTAAATGGCGTTTCCGTGTGCTGCTCTGGTTCGCCAGAAGCGGCTTAGTCATACTGGTTACATGACCTGGAAGCTGTACACCGGCTCCCCCAGAGTCGTCCACGACTGGACCTAACGGTCAGGGGTACCTTTACCTTTACCTCGAATCTTGCATTTAAACAATTAGCACATCATGGAGAAAGGCCCTAGCCTAGACCTGGGCTGCATCTACACAGCTATAAAAAACACTCTGAAAATGTTCTGAAAAAACAGTTTTAAAGCCCACAATGGAAAATTTCAGAGTTCCAATTTCAACTAACTGCGCCATCTGGTGTCACAGTGTTATAACACATTACAACAACATTTTTTTTTAAAACTAATACAGCTGAGTCCATGATATATACATTTGCAATGTTCAGGGACTGCTTAATATGAAAAAACATTAAACAATGCAACCATTGTCCCACTCATACAGTACTCTGATGTTATCATGTGTTTTGGCTCAGCGTTCCTAATGTGAGCAGTGCAAATGCTAAACAGTCAGTGTGACTTAAAGCACATTTAGGTATCTGCTGGATATCTTCTGCATGAGGCTGACTGCAGCATTTTGATGATGTTAATAGCTATTAAATGTCAGCATGACCACCATGAGCTTGCTCTGCAGAACAGCCAGAATGATAGCATCAAACACAAATGGACTTATGGCACATGGTGTTCTGAGGGGTTGGCTGTCGTTTCTTCGATTGGCATTTAAGTTTCCCTATTTGCATCACAGGGAGCAGGCATGGAAGGGGGTCAGTACCGATGTCTCATGCTCTACCAACTCAGCTACTCTCTTTATTTTCAATTTATTTCATTATACACAAACACACATCTCCTGTTTTTCAGTTAAAAAAATATTCATGGTGCTTAACAAACAAGTTAACACACAAAATAAATCACTCATAATTTATTACTAATCGATCTTTATTTACTAATGAATACATATTCCCTGTAGGGCCTCCAAGCATCATCCCCAGGAGTGGGAAGGCTGATGTAGGAGCAGTCAGTCAGTCAAATGCCCTGTTCCCTTTCCATAAAGAGTTTTATAGGGAATCTATCTAAAAACAGCAATACCTTTTCCCCTGGTTTCAGAACTGAGAAAAAAAAAAACCAGATGGAAATGCAGCCAGCTAATTTGCACAACCCCAAAGCATCTGAGTGAATCACCTAAAGTGTTTGTGGTTCTACAGTGTCCTGTAGCAGCCATTGTGAAATAAATAAAATGAACAAAAAGTGAAATAAAGGACTTCAAATCAAGTGTTTGTTTTGCTGCTCAATGACTGGGAACAATTTTGGTCATGAGGCAATGTCAGCATCATCAAGTGCAAAAAGCCTGAGTTAAACAATTGCTTAAACATCCTTCTGGCCTTCTCTGATAGTTTTCCCATTCATTAGAACAAAAGACTGATAAATCTGGAGGTAATCCTGCAAATCTTTTTTTAAATAACCTAGGAATTTCATTTGTTTTGCCTGAGCTTATGAGGATCATGAGATCCTCTTGAAATATATCCACATCCCATCCTCTATTTGCTCAGTTTTGTTCCCTTGTGCATTGTAGTTGCTCAAGCTTCTAGCGCAAGCATTTTCTTCTTTTTAGGAAGATCTGATGCCATTTGGAACTTTTCGTGCACCTGATCTTCAGGTATAATTAAGGGTTTTGATGCTGAAATGTCTTTTATTAGGCATTGTTGAATAAATAAAACAAGCAAAAAGTGAACAAAGGACTTCAGATCAAGTGTTTTTTTCGGTGCATAATAATTGGGAACAGTTTTGGTTATTCACTTTACTGTTGTCCTTTTAAAACAAGTAATGCTACATGGTGTATAAAATGACAGTCTGACTACCCATTGCACTTAGCAGAGAAGAGTAGCAATGTGTAAGCCAGATGTGGGCTATTAAGAGTTTTAAAGCTCCCCTGGAAGCAGGCAGAAAGCTGGAGAAGATCACAGGCAAACACACAGCGAAGCAGGAGCTGCCTTGGCTGCATTTTGTTATTTCTCTCTGCTTCCTACTCTATCCCCTTTCTGCCTCTTACAAAGGAGAGGTAAGACAAGCAGAGGAAACAGAAGTCCCATTGTGCCAATGGAGCTGTGCGCCTGGATACAAGGCAGTTGTGAATGCAAGTCTGGCCCCTAGCTTTGCTTAAGAAGCCAGTTAAAAAGCCTAAGGGCCTTAGCAGGAAGTGAATGGTGAGCAATTCCTATAAGGTTTGATACACCTGTATTGCATCTGTTAATATTCCATGTGGCAAAGTTCAGCTGCCTTACACAGCATGGGATGATTAGTTCATTCAGTTCAGTATTGCTGACATGGGCTGGCAGCAGCTCTCCAGGGTCTCCGATAAAGAGAAAGATGTGGGAGAGGGAGGCTTAGTGGTTTGTGGTTCTAATTCTTGTTTTTATGGTGTACTTTGCATTTTATTATTTTTATTTTTTGTAAACTACCCTGAGATCTGCAGATGAAGGGCAGTATACAATTTTGATAAATAATGATTGCAATTTTCCTAATGAGGGGGTATGGTCACTGCCAGGGCAAAACTGCCCAGACATGCCACAGGCACTTCACAGCCTTTTGCTGCCTTTCCTGTTTGACAATGCCTTTCCTGTATACCCATGTAAACTTATTCCACAATATACCTGTTATTTGACATGACATGAGAGCCTTTGCTTTTATGGAACGTATCATTCATGGATCACAAATGTAGCAGAAAATGTGGGTGGAACCTTTAATCAAATAACAAAAAGCAAACATTCTTATTAAAGGTTAAGTCAACACAGTTTTCAAATTAAAGGACAAAGCTGAATAGTTCAATCATAAATAGGGCTGTAATAAAACCTCTTACAAACATCCTCAGGTTAAGCAGGCTATTCAGTAACCTTGTAGCCCCCAATTTGTATGCATTTGCAGCTGAGGAATATATTTAATAAATCTGATGGACTCTAGCATACCTTCCAACATTTCTGTGATGAAAATTTTATTAGTTATTTAGTCATTTTGTCGTGTCCGACTCTTCGTGACCCCATGGACCAGAGCACGCCAGGCCCTCCTGTCTTCCACTGCCTCCCGCAGTTTGGTCAAACTCATGTTGGTAGCTTTGAGAACACTGTCCAACCATCTCATTCTCTGTCGTCCCCTTCTCCTTTCCCAACATCAGGGTCTTTTCCAGGGAGTCTTCTCTTCTCATGAAGTGGCCAAAGTATTGCAGTCTCAGCTTCAGGATCTGTCCTTCCAGTGAGCACTCAGGGCTGATTTCCTTAAGAATAGATAGGTTTGATCTTCTTGAAGTTCATGGGACTCTCAAGAGTCTCCTCCAGCACCAGAATTCAAAAGCATCAATTCTTCGGTGATCAGCCTTCTTTATGGTCCAGCTCTCACTTCCATACATCACTACTGGGAAAACCATAGCTTTAACTATATGGACCTTTGTTGGCAAGGTGATGTCTCTGCTTTTTAAGATGCTGTCTAGGTTTGTCATTACTTTTCTCCCAAGAAGCAGGCATCTTTTAATTTCGTGACTGCTGTCACCATCTGCAGTGATCATGGAGCTCAAGAAAGTAAAATTGCTCACTGCCTCCATTTCTTCCCCTTCTTTTTGCCAGGAGGTGATGGGACCAGTGGCCATGATCTTAGTTTTTTTGATGTTGAGCTTCAGACCATATTTTGCACTCTCCTCTTTCACCCTCAATAAAAGGTTCTTTAATTCCTCCTCACTTTTTGCCATCAAGGTTGTAACATCTACATATCTGAGGTTGTTGATATTTCTTCCAGCAATCTTAATTCTGGTTTGGGATTCATCCCGCCCAGCCTTTCACAGGATGAATTCTGCATATATGTTAAATAAGCAGGGAGACAATATACAGCCTTGTCGTACTCCTTTCCCAATTTTGAACCAATCAGTTGTTCCATATCCAGGTCTAACTGTAGCTTCTTGTCCCACACAGAGATTTCTCAGGAGACATCTAATGAAAATAGGGACATCCTATTCCATAATGATAGTTTTACTATTTATACCCCATGCATCTTAGTGGGTTGCCCTAGTCACTCTGGGTGGCTTTCAACATATATAAAAACACAATGAAACATTAAACATTAAAAAAAAACTCCCTTTACAGCGTTGCCTTCAGACGACTTGGGGGTTAGATAACTCCATACCCTCCAGCATTTCTCCAGTGAAAATAGCGACATCCTACGGAAAATGGGTCATTCTGGAATCAAATCAGAAACCAGGCTTCTCTAAATCAGGGGCATCCCTGGAAAATAGGGACACTTGGAGGGTCTGCTCTAGTCTACTAATGCTTAAGCCATAATAAAACTGTTTGCCTTTAAGGTGCCACAAGACTCGTTCTTGGTTTTGCTGCAGCTCAGATGGGCACAGCTTCCTCTCCGGACATTCCAAATATCAATCCTCTCCCTCCAGGTTAGATTTGGTGTTTGGATTTAAGAACAGAAATACAAAAGATTGGCCTTGGCCCAGTATACCTGAAGGAGCGTCTCCACCCTCATTGTTCAGCCCAGACATGAAGGTCCAGCACCGAGGGTCTTCTGGTGGTTCCCTCATTGCGAGAAGTGAGGTCATAGAGAACCAGGCAGAGGGCCTTCTCAGTAGTGGCGCCCGCCCTGTGGAACACCCTCCCATCAGATGTCAAGGAGGTAAAGAATTACATAGCTTTTAGAAAACATCTGAATTCAGCCCTGCGTTGGGAGGCTTTCAGTGCTTGAAGCTTTGTAGTTTTAGATATTGTGCTGGGCCCAGGGGATAAACCGAGCATCACAGTCCAGGTCCGGTCTGAAATCCAAGGATTCCACGAGGAGTCAATCCAACAGGGCCAAGGCAGGAAACCAGGTTAGGTCAGGCACAGGGTAACAGGCAGGTTCCAGCAAGCAGCAATGTTGCTCATGCAACCTGGGGCAGGGTCCGGCAGACTTTTATCTCTGATGGGGTAATGGCTGGTCCTGATCCCCTGGTGACTCACCTCCCTGTCTCACCCGAAGGTGAGCACTCCCTCTGGGAGTACTCAGGTCTCTCCTTCTCTCAGACCTGAGTCTGTGCAGCTTGGGAGATGTCGGTGGGTTACTAGACCCAGAGGCCACCTCAGCCTCCCCTGACCCAGCTGGTAGTGGAGCAGCTGTAAGTGATTGCCCAGCTGAAGGCAATGAGGTAATCCCCACATCTGGAGCCAGGGCAGGCTCAGGTCCCTCGCGGCTCAGCTGGTGCTTGTTGCAGGGGAACCTGTGCAGACTGGGGCTCTTCAGAATCAGGCCCCAGACTCGGTTCAGATGCCGCCTGAGGCAAAGGATCCAGTGTGGACCAATACTCCTCCAGTTCCGAGTCTGAGCCCGAGTCCCAGGCCATCACAGATATACTGTAAACTGCTCAGAGTGGCTGGGGAAACCCAGCCAGATGGATGCGGTAGAATTATAATTATCATCATCATCATCAGGCTCAATTCACTTGCTAGACCTAATGGCAAGGTATTGAGGGGTCTTTATCCAACATTCCTCAGGACCATGGGTAGGCAAACTAAGGCCCGGAGGCTGGATCCGGCCCAATCGCCTTCTCAATCCGGCCCGCGGATGGTCTGGGAATCAGCGTGTTTCTACATGAGTAGAATGTGTGCTTTTATTTAAAATGCATCTCTGGGTTATTTGTGGGGCATAGGATTTTGTTCATTACCCCCCCCCCCAAAAAATATAGTCCAGCCCCCCACAAAGTCTGAGGGACAGTGGACCGGCCCCCTGCTGATAAAGTTTGCTGACCCCTGCTCAGGACCCTACAATACAGAGGCACTTCCAGTCTGTTCTAGTTTTAATTTGTTTTTATCTGAATAGTTATAAAGTCAGTTGACTCTTCATACGTGTATAGCCAGTCATCCATTGCTCCCAGAATCTTGTTTTCTTCACTTCCTTGTGGATGCCGTTCATTACATACCAAAGTCACAGAGCAAATAGTGGCAGCCGAGTGAAGAGCTGCTCAGAGGCAGCCAGTGTAGGGAAAAGAAAAGTCATTCAAAGCACTTGAGCATGTGCAGAGCTCTGCAGGCAACTCCTGTCCTTTGTGCCCCCTTCCACTATTGGAACAGTTGAAGTTAGAAGTTGTATTCTGAAGGGGTCGGGCAGGGTTCAAAAAGTATGAGAAACACTGCCATATAGAAATCCCTATTAGGAGGCAAAAGTATTTAGGGCAAAAGTAGATAACACACCCTAGACATTCCAATAATTCTAAACGCCAAACACCATTTATAACCATTGGAGTTCATTTGTTTGCTGTGACATGCTTAACTGAGCAAATAGCATGAGGCAAGTTTCTCCTATATGTTTTATAGGAGCAAGTATTTTATCTCTCCCCTCGACTATTACAAGATGGCTATTGTCTTTTAGTAAAGAAACAGTTATTCCTTTTAGACAGCTAATAAAACATAGTGTGGTTTCCATTTATAACTTGTATAGTGTATTACAGAAACCTCCAATGACTCACACATCTCTGTGGAGCGAGCATTTCCCTTCCCCCTGATGGAGTCTCCCCTCACGTGGCCGCGATGTGTTTCTGAGGTGTTTTTTGTTGGGCACCCTGAGCCCTTTCAGATTATCTTTCCCATTTCCTTAATACATTCAAGCAATGGAGATCTCTGTGTGTTTTCTGCATGGAAATAATCTGTGATTAAGCCCCTTCTTCTCTACATAACATTCATGTGGTATTTGTACTCTTCACCTCCACCCACCCTCCAGAATTTTATACAAGTGATCAAAAATACTGACATTTCGCTGTCATTCATTATTACCAGGAAACATCTTATTGGTCCTCCTGTCCATGGAAAATTATATTAAACAAAATATCAAGCATAGTTAGTCTTCTTTCTTATGAAAGCAGTAAGACAAATAGTTGCTTCCCTTCCCTTCCACCATAGAAACTTGGACCCAAAATGAGCAGAATGTAGCACTTATGGAACACTTGACTCACCACCGGAGGGTGATAAAAGGAATAAGAAAGAAATATGGGGTTGACTGTATGGTCTTGATTTATACCATTTCCCTTCCATCTCAATCTCAGCAGCTGCTATGATCCATGACGAAATAAAAAAATTGATAATGACATCACACACAAAAAAGGCAGAGGCATATCTATTAGGAATTCTAGATAAAGATATCCCCAAAAGCTAAAACTAACTTATTTCTATACGCGACAACAGTGGCAAGAATTTTGATTGCTAGCTATTTGAAAGAAGACAGCATCCCAACAAAAAGAGAATGATTGGGGAAACTTTGCAAGTACCTGGAACTAGCAAAACTGACAGATATAATAAGGAGAAAATCCAAAACTATGGTTATGAAGCAATGGGAGTTCTTAAATGATTATTTACAAAACCAGGGCTTGACTACAAAAATCTGGTTGTGTTTAGAATAATCTTGTGCATAATATAAAAAATACAAAGTGAGACATTAAGGAAATCCAAAGGGAAAATGTGAAGAACAGAGGATCTGATGAACGGATTATTAAAAACGCGTGAGGTAAACGGTGGAAGTCTTTTTTTTTTTTTTTAAAAAAAAAACTTTATTTAAGGTAGATAAGGACAAGATGAAATTATACAATTGAATATAAATATAGATGGGAAACGGCTATGTATTGTGAGTACTTATCTACTTTTAAAAATTTTCACCTATGATCTTTTTCTTTTACTTCTTTATTTTTTCTTTGTTCTTTATTTCTTTTTTCTGATATCTTATCTTTCATTTTACTCCTTTATTGTGAATAGCATTTTATAGAGGTATAAATAACTGTAAATATGAAAAGAGACAAAATATTCTCTAATTTCCCCCCCTTGGTTATATGTATTTTCTTTTTCTTTTGTATTTTCTTTCGTTGTAAATATGTATGTTTTCTAACTTGTACTTAATAATTTTTTTTTAAAAAAGAGAAATCATCTTACTGCTATAGATTGAAGTATTCCTAATGGATGCGAGCTGAATTTGTAATGTAAAAGATTCTCTAAGTCTGTTTTGGATGACTGCATACAAGACTTAACATCTGCATGTGTATTTGACTCGGAAGACAACCCTTTGTGTTTGGTAACTGTTTTTTAAATTTTCATAAAGTTGATTAAAAAAAGAAAAGAAAAAGAAATACTGACGTGTATGTGGATCGTACATAAAAGCTGAGTTTTAGATCCATGTTTTGATTTCCACATAGCCTTGGAAAACCTCTCAGCTCTCAAACTTTTCTGCATATCAAAATTATATGGGGGGGGGGGGGGGAAGAAGCTGCAAGGGAAATGATTGGGTGCCACCTAGTGGATTTTCAATTACATTTCACTCCCATATATATATATTTAAAAATATATTTAAAAATAATTCACCACCCAAATGCAAGATGCTGTGTCATGGTTCAGTTTGTTTTGGATTTTAATAATAATAATAATAATAATAATAATAATAATAATAATTTATACCCCGCCCATCTGGCTGGGTCCCCCCAACAAAACACTAAAATACAATAATCAATTAAACATTAAAAGCTTCCCTAAACAGGGCTGCCTTCAGATGTCTTCTAAAAGTTTGGTAGTTATTTTTCTCTTTGACATCTGGTGGGAGGGCATTCCACAGGGCAGGTGCCACTACCGAGAAGGCTCTCTGCCTGGTTCCCTGTAACTTGGCTTCTTGCAGTGAGGGAACCGCCAGAAGGCCCTCGATGATGGACCTCAGTGTCCGGGCAGAACGATGGAGGTGGAGACACTCCTTCAGGTATACTGGACCGAGGCCATTTTACAAGAATTTAGGGGACTTTCTGCTGGTTGGTGGGGAACCCATCTGTGGGCAGATGTGGGAGCACTAGACCAGAGGAATGGTGGCAGGGCTGAGTAGAGAGATGCTTTCACCCAGTCCAACGCCACTTGCCTGGGACAAAGGGGATTTACTCTCTAATTTTCCCATAGTCTTATTTGTTTTATAAGATCAGACAGAATAGCTAGGTGGTTTCTTGCCCTGGGGTAGAACAACTGCAGTTTTGTTGAGGACTAGTTTGCTGAAACTTGTTGCGTGTGAAGACCCCCAAAAGAATTTTAGTTTAAGGTTTTTGGCAATAATCTGGCCACAACTTTATTGAATTACAGCATGTGAGTGGTTGCCTAGGCACTGGTTCCCAACTACCTGACCTTGCACTGTGGCAGGAACAGGACTGAAAACTGGACACCACCAGAAGTCAGTAAGGGAAAACATTCTGGGAGGACACGGAGTTCAGTGCAGGTTCCAGTTCACCCCATATGCTCCCAGGGACTCTGGCGTGGCTCTGACTTCTGAAAGGGGATCAGACAAAAGCAAGGCGAGTCCCTGGATTTTTTTAACTGAATTCCCTAACAGCAGCAAAGGAGGGGCAGGCACAGCCAACTACTTCCCCTCCACAAAACATTGAACCAATGCCTAACCACCAACCTTACAAAGTTGTGACGATTTGTTACATGGTAGGAAAAAACCAAATGGCACCAGCCAATCAGCCAAATGGTGAAATTCCCACCGGGCCCCTGCTCCAAAACAGACGACCCCTAGACAGGCATAGCAAGGCCAGAAGAACAGCCCTAAATATAGGGTGGGAGGGTGGGTGATTCGATGCACGTCGCAGGAAGGAGAAAGCTCCCAGCAATGTGCAGCAGCTTAAATAGCCCCTCGGTAGCCAATAGATGACCCAACAGGCCAAATTTCTGTCCCAGCAACCGAGGGGCAACCAGCGGGGTGTTGTGGCTATCCAAACGGTCCTGCCTGTGCTGGTCCCAGGGGTAAGGTACCGTGGGCGTAAGCAGAGTCCACATGAAGAGGGGCGAGGTCCAAGGCGGAGAGCCGGGCGGGGAACAGGAACGCTGGAACAGGAGACCGAGCAGGGAACAGGAGCACCGGATGGTCAGGAACAGGAGGCCGAGCAGGGATCAGGAACACAGGAAGGTCCAAAGCCAACAACGACGTTGCTCCCGCAACCTGGGGCCGGGCTGACTGGGCTTTTATCCTCTTCTAAGGCCAGGGGCGGTCCCGGCCCCCAGGAGCCCCGCCTCCTCTGACCTTAAGGCGAGCACTCCTCCTGGGAGCAACCAGTTCCCTTCGCCTCTCTGCCCTAAGCCTCTGCAGATCAGGAGAGGCCGAAGGGTTACTGGGCCCTGGAGGAGGTTCACCTGACGCCACTGAGTCCTCAAGCACCTCTGGGGCCAGAAGGGTTTCACCTGGGGCCAGCTCCTGGTGCTCTGCCACAGGTGCAGGCTCTTCAGCATCTAGGCCAGGGGTCTGCAACCTTTAAGACAAAAAGAGCCACTTGGACCCGTTTCCAAAAAAACAACAACAACTGGGAGCCGCAAAAACATTGCAACATTTAAAACAAATATAACACTGTATATATTGTTTCTTGCCTTAATGCTGTATATACAGGATCGTGCAGTCAGCTGTCAATCTCAAGAAAAAAGGACAAATAGCTAATTAAAATATTTAATTTACAACCAGGTAACCAGGTTAATGGGACTTTTGCTCCTGAACCTCAGTGCTCAGTGTCTGCACATCAGGGCTGTAAGACGTCACCTTCATTTTCACACAGGCTTGCAAGCTGTCATCTGTGAGGCGTGATCGGTGTTTGTTTTTAATATAGTTCATGTTGATGTTGGAGAAGACCTGCTCACATACATATGTGGAACCGAAGATCGACAGGACTCCAAATGCATACTTTTTCATGTTTATATAAGTGTTGGGGATGGCATTCCATGTTTCAAATACAAGTTTGTCCTGTTTGGGAAGGTTTTCAATATCACTCCATTTATGATTCTGAGCCAGAATGGCCTTCTGACGGGCAACATCCTCAAGAGTAGCGGTCAAGCATTTGAACTTGGACACCCATATATCTTTGTCGGCTATATCGGCCAGTTCCAGCTCAAGATCAGGTTGACTTACACCTGGAAATGCAGTCATATTCAATAGGGATGGATCGATCGCCAGGGGAGTGACAGGGAAGGATAATGTGTTTTTTTCCTCTCTGAACCCACAGAATTGTTTCCCAAACGAGCTTTGCATTGCGGTGATTGCAGACTTGAAATATTCCAAATTTATCGTATCATGACTTTGTTTGAACTCTCTCAAAGAGGGAAAGTGAGACAGTGTACCTCTCTGGAAATCTTTGACAAACACTGTCAACTTGCGCTCGAATGCCAAAACCTCCTCCAGCATGTGCAGGGCTGTGCCTCCTTTCCCCTGAAGGGTTGTATTTAGCGTGTTTAGATGGGCTGTCATGTCTACCATAAAATGTAATTTTTCCAGCCACTCTGGCTGTTCCAGCTCAGCAAAGGTAAGCTCTTTGCTGGCCAGGAAGGTTTTTACTTCTTCCAAACATGTGACAAAGCGTTTTAGCACCTCGCCTCTGGACAACCACCGGACCTTGTTGTGGAGCAGGAGGTCCGAATATGTGCTTTCCACCTCATCCAATAGCAAACGAAACTGGCGGTGGTTTAAACCCTTTGCCATTATCTTATTAACGATCTGAATGACCACATCCATCACTTTTGTGCATTCGGGGGGAAATGTTTGAGCACACAATGCCTCTTGGTGCAGGATGCAATGAAATGACAGCAGCGTTCTACCCAGTGCCTTCTGCAGTAGAGCCACAAAGCCCTTCTGTGCTCCTCTCATGCTCGGTGCCCCATCAGTAGCCACTGAGACCAGGTGGTTGGTGTTTATTTTTTTAGCACTTAAAAAGTCCAGGACAGCCTTACAGATATCCTCACCCCTTGTTTGGTCTTTTAGTGGTATCAGCTCAATCAGTTCTTCCTGTGGCCCAGAAGAGTTCACATATCGGCAGAACAGCGCTATTTGTTCAATATCACCTTTATCTTTGGACTCATCACAGGCGATGGAGTACGCCACAGCTGAATTAATGTCTTGAATTTGCTGTTTGCTAATGTTTTCTGCCATTTTTAGGGTTCTGTCTTTAACAGTCTTCGCAGACAGAGGCATGTCTTTGATTTTATGCACAATTTCATTCTTGTTTTTGAAGTCCATGTATAGATGTTCCGAAACCTTAAGGAATGCTTCTTTTATATACTCTCCATCTGTGAACGGCTTCCCATGCTTGACTATTTCCTGAGCGGCTACAAAACTAGCATATGTTGTGGAATTTGCAGACTTCACCCAATTCTTGAAATTATTTTTGCTCCTATCAACCTTCCTCATAAGTTCTGCAACGGCTTTTCGTCTCTCATCTCCATCTGGATATTTTTCTGCAAAGGCTGCGTGTTTATTCTGGAAATGTCTTGCAATATTTGACTTTTTGTTGTTTGCAAATTTCTCACCACATATTAAGCATACTAGTAAACCAGTCTTGTCAGTAGAGAATGCAAATGATTCTGTCCATGTATCATTAAACATTCTGTTTTCTTCAGAAATTTTTCTTTTCTTGCCTTTATCCATGGCTGGCCTACCGGGGGTCCAAAACAGGGACGTAATTAGAAATCAGAGGGCTCCATAGCAAAATTTGCTATGCCCGATGTCAGGGAACTGACATCAGAGTGAGAGGCGAAGGGGAGGCTCCCAGATTCTGCAGGCAAAGGACCCAGCACCAGGGGGAGAAGCAGCTTGGTAGAGGGGGGAGGAAATCAGCGCAACACCAGGGATAAAGGGGGGCAGATGGGGGAAGCGGAGAGAGAGCTCCGGGATTCTTCTCTGTACATCAGTGAGTAGAACCCTCCACTAGCCACGCCCTCCCTGCGCAGAAGACTCCCGCGCAGTGAGAGGAGGAGGCGACTGGGAGTCAGACAGCTTCTATGCTGGAAGAGGTTTAAGAAATGCCCACAGACGGATTCTGCTAGCGACTGAGACAGCTACGCGGAGATGGGCTGTGCAGTCAGAACGGTTTTAAAAGGCAATTAAGCCTAGAGAGGCGGCAGTTTACGCACGAGTAACTCAGACCCATTACACGTGCCCCAAAGTGTACCATAAATCATAATCAGTGCCTGATGTAAATAATAATTAATAATGAGGCATTCGTCATTATAAAAATACCTTTTTTGACACTTTTTATTATTTCTTTGTTTGACCCCTCAGAATTACTCCTCCTCATAGAAATAAACATTAAATTAACAAGTTACCTTTTTTTGAGTGTGTGTTCTTCACTCCCCTTCAAAACAGTGACCAGTGTATATGGCCCCTTTCAATGCAGCCTGCTTACAAAGGCGGGAAAGACCAGCAATAAGCTGTTGCATAACGTTCCCCAAGGAAAGCGTTAGCTATTCATAGAATCATAGAATCATAGAGTTGGAAGAGACCACAAGGGCCATCGAGTCCAACCCCCTGCCAAGCAGGAAACACCATCAGAGCACTCCTGACATATGGTTGTCAAGCCTCTGCTTAAAGACCTCCAAAGAAGGAGACTCCACCACACTCCTTGGCAGCAATTCACCAAACTTTCACCAAACTTTCCCCTGCTTAAGTTTAAAAAGGGGCTTCAAGCAACTAAAAAGGGGCTTCAGGCAACTAACTCCACGTGGAATTCCACGCGACCGCGACTTGCTATGCCCAATAATCAATGCCACAAAATGCCACAGAAAATTAACCAGGGCCCCAGTAAACCATAAATCATAATCAGTGCCTGATGCAAATAATAATTAATAATGAGGGCCCAATGTCATCCTCGTCATTATAAAAATAATCCCTCTCTTCGCGCCGCCCAGCCTCCCAAGAAAAAACCCCCACCTCAAACAGTCACAAAGCACAAATTCCACACGACCGCAACTTGCTATGCCCAATAATCAATGCCCCAAAATGCCATAGAAAATTAATCAGGGCCCCAGTGTACCATAAATCATAATCAGTGGCTGATGTAAATAATAATTAATAATGAGGCATTCGTCATTATAAAAATACCTTTTTATTATTCATTTGTTTGACCCCTCAGAATTACTCCTCCTCATAGAAATAAAATTAACAAGTTACCTTTTTTTGAGTGTGTGTTCTTCACTCCCCTTCCAAACAGTGACCAGTGTATACGGCCCCTTTCAATGCAGCCTGCTTTCCCCAAGGAAAGAACAATTCACCAAACTTCCCCCTGCTTAAGTTTAAAAAGGGGCTTCAGGCAACTAACTCCTCCGCCTCCTCCCCTCGCCTCCTCCCCTCGCCTCGCCTCCTCCCCTCGCCTTCACTCCTCGCCTCCACTCCTCGCCTCCTCCCCTCGCCTCCACTCCTCGCCTCCTCCCCTCGCCTCCTCCCCTCGCCTCCGCCCCTCGCCTCCTCCCCTCGCCTCCACTCCTCGCCTCCTCCCCTCGCCTCGCCTCCACTCCTCGCCTCCACTCCTCGCCTCCTCCCCTCGCCTCCTCCCCTCGCCTCCACTCCTCGCCTCCTCCCCTCGCCTCCTCCCCTCGCCTCCGCCCCTCGCCTCCTCCCCTCGCCTCCACTCCTCGCCTCCTCCCCTCGCCTCCTCCCCTCCCCTCGCCTCCACTCCTCGCCTCCACTCCTCGCCTCCTCCCCTCGCCTCCTCCCCTCGCCTCCACTCCTCGCCTCCTCCCCTCGCCTCCTCCCCTCGCCTCCTCCCCTCGCCTCCACTCCTCGCCTCCACTCCTCGCCTCCTCCCCTCGCCTTCTCCCCTCGCCTCCGCCCGTCGCCTCCTCCCCTCGCCTCCTCCCCTCGCCTCCGCCCCTCGCCTCCTCCCCTCGCCTCCACTCCTCGCCTCCTCCCCTCGCCTCCTCCCCTCGCCTCCTCCCCTCGCCTCCTCCCCTCGCCTCCTCCCCTCGCCTCCACTCCTCGCCTCCTCCCCTCGCCTCCGCCCCTCGCTTCCTCCCCTCGCCTCCTCCCCTCGCCTCCGCTCCTCGCCTCCTCCCCTCGCCTCCGCTCCTCGCCTCCTCCCATCGCCTCCTCCCCGGAGCCGCAGCAAAGGTTTTAAAGAGCCACATGCGGCTCTGGAGCCGCAGGTTGCCGACTCCCGATCTAGGCCTTGCCCCAGTTCAGCCGGCCCTGGAGGCGGGGACTCCTGTGCAGGCTGGGATTCCTCTGGTTCATCCTCTGAATCGGAATCCCAGGCCATCACACTGCCCCACAACAGGGAGGCAGTTTAGGTGATCTCACTGCAACCTGCTCTCCATGATGGAGGACACGATTTTTGGGTTTTTTTCCAGAGTTACTGGCAGTGAGCAAAAATACAAATAATTGAAGATTAGTTGTATTTTGGTAAATCTCATTTAATAACTTAAGCGCTGATTGTTTATACTCTCTTCCAAACAGAAAATGCAAAGCCCCCAATAAAACTTACGGCATAATAGATTTGCTAGCTTCTCTCTTCTGCTGAGAGCCAGTGTGGTGTAGTGGTTAAGAGCGGTAGATTCGTAATCTGGGGAACCGGGTTCGTGTCTCCGCTCCTCCACATGCAGCTGCTGGGTGACCTTGGGCCAGTCACACTTCTCTGAAGTCTCTCAGCCCCACTCACCTCACAGAGTGTTTGTTGTGGGGGAGGAAGGGAAAGGAGAATGTAAGCCGCTTTGAGGCTCCTTCAGGTAGTGATAAAGTGGGATATCAAATCCAAACTACTACTATTACTACTCCTCCTCCTCCTCCTCCTCCTCCTCTTCTTCTTCTTCTTCTTCTTCTTCTTCTTCTTCTTCTTCTTCTTCTTCTTCTTCTTCTTCGTGCTCTCTGACCATTGTTTCCTTTTTGCTGTAAGCCATGGCTAGTTGGCTACCCCTTTCATTGAAAGGATACCAGAATAACCACATAATGTGCCAGTGATAGAGAGGAGGATTTCAAAGTTAGGTTTCCAGATCCTTTGGTATGTTTATTTGAAACATAGGAAGACAAGGAGGGATCTGGCTAAATGGCTTACTGAGAAGAAAAACATGCAGGCAATATTCTACCCAAGCAAAGTGTGTTGCAGCCTAATAGGTTTAACTGTTAGCCCTGCCAACTCCTCATAAACCACAAGCTCTTTCACAGAGGAACCATGCTTAGGAACTAAGCCTCAGAAATAAAGGGCTTGAACATGCACAGAGTGCACGTGCCTCACTGTCGAGACACCTCTGTTTGTATTTAAGAAGGTAATTCCACAACAGGTATCTTTTGTATGAACAGTGCATCTTACCATCACCACAAAAGAAGAGCTGGCTGAATCAGGCCAAATACCCATTTAGTCTAGCATCCTGTTCTCACAGTGGCGAACCAAACATCATGCACAGATGTGCGCTCACTCGTGTGCTCTCTCTCTCTCTCTCTCTCTCTCTCTCTCTTTCTTTCTCTCTCAACATTTTTAAACCTAAAGAAATAACAGGAATGCAATACCTCAATACTTCTCTCAAATCTAAACAAGCACACCAAGCCTACCTTTTACAATAAACAGAAATGTTTACAGCTGCAGCACACACAAACCACTCTCCCTTTCTCTTCGCAGTCCTCCCCCTCAAATGCAGAGGATCAAGTAAAAATAGTCTCTTGAACCATGAGATGTGTTTTCAGGGCTCACCCCATTCCTATGATTTTAATCTGCTTAAACTATTTTTAATTTTTAATTGTTGTAACCCGCCCTGGGACCTGCTGGTGAAGGGTGGGCAATGAATGTAATACTACTACTACTAGTATTTCTTATGAAAAGAGACTTGCACTATGTCCACCATTACTCACTCTTAACAAATATTAATCAAAAAGAAGCTGCTCAGATGGGCAGACATATCCTCTTTCACCAGCTGCAAAAAAGATGTTCTGAGCTGTTTGTGGGTGTGGCTAGAGAACACGAGTTGTCAGAAATGTTTCCAGAGCATCTCCGAGTCCAAACAGTATAAGATGTCTGAGAGATGGGAAAGGGTGTGTGGGTCTGTGATTCTGTGTTGAGGATCTGATATAGCCACATGGTGGAAGTTGCCCCTAGTTCCAGTCACCACACAGAGGCAGTTTAAGGAGGACCAGAGCTGTGATTCCTGCATTGCAGGGGGTTGGACTGGATGAGGGTCCCTTCCAACTCTACAATTTTATGATTCTAAGGTCTAGAATCATCTACTGCTGCAGAAGGTCAGTAATATAGTTTCAAACATGGACACACACACACACACACACACACACACACCTTGTAGGCTTTGCAGTTGCAGTACAAATAGAGAATATTTCTGTTGCTCCATCAATTCAACATGTAACACAGACGCCAACTCACCTCACAAGAGTCATTGACTGACATATGCTACTCACTCTTTGACGTGCTAATTATTTTGTCAGCCAGCCCTAGAACTTCATCTCTTGTCACCTCTAATTCATTCAGTTTTTATTTATTTAAGACATTTCTATACCACTTCACATTTCTAAATGGTGCCCATAGAAATTGGGACAATAAAACAAAAATAAGAACAAACATGAAACCAAAAACTACCTTGGAACACCCACTGGAACTAGAAAGTCTTAGCCATGTACCTGAAGTTCAGCAAGGGGGATGCCTGTCTAATCTCAGGTGGGAGGGAGTTCCACAGGCTTGGGCCTGCTATACTGAAAGCAGTGGTATCTTCTCAGAAACCAAATCATCACCAGTAAAATAGAAAGCAGCAGATGATAATGCTTCCCAATGGAGCTAGAAGCCAGTTATGCTCCAAAGCCCTCAACAAATAAGCGAAATTTTGTATTTCACCTGAACGTTGCTACAGCAAGGGAGACCCTGATGAGGTGCCACTGTAGAGAATGCCCCGTCTTATGTCCTATTTGCTGTCCCCACTGATGGAACTGCAAGCAGAGCCTTTCCCAATATCCACCCAGAAAAACAAAACTAAATGGTTCAGGAGTGGGCATCTGCACCAAAGACTGACAGAAATAATTAATTCAGCTTCTCTGCAATCTCCATATCCAGCTTTAGAAATCATTTCACTCCTTTGACGACTAGTGGCACAATGGCTGCCCTGGCTTTCCCCCCGCTTCTGGTTTATTGAAACTTTTTTTTTTTAAAGAAAGCAATGAAACATAGATTAACCCAAATATGTGCATCACCTTTTAAACAAGAGCCCATATAGGTGAGATGTGGAAATGAGGCACATTGGTTTACTGGCTTTATTAACATTAAACAGTGAATCCCAGTTCAGATCTCATCATTTGCATGAAGTTGCTATTTGCAACTCCTTAAACAAGCTGCTGTTCTCTTAGTCCCAGCCACCTCTCTGCCCACCTTCAACATCAATATGATAATACAGGCCTATGTTATAGATTGCCATTAGGATTAATGAGTAAATGCACACAAACACTTTGAACAGCATAAGTCTCTTTACAAATACAATTTTCACCATCATCATCATCATTATTGTTGTTGTTGTTGTTTAGTCGTTTAGTCGTGTCCGACTCTTCGTGACCCCATGGACCAGAGCACGCCAGGCCCTCCTGTCTTCCACTGCCTCTCACAGTTTGGTCAGACTCATGTTTGTAGCTTCGAGAACACCATCCAACCATCTCGTTCTCTGTCGTCCCCTTCTCCTTTCCCAACATCAGGGTCTTTTCCAGGGAGTCTTCTCTTCTCATGAGGTGGCCAAAGTATTGGAGCCTCAGCTTCACGATCTGTCCTTCCAGTGAGCACTCAGGGCTGATTTCCTTAAGAATGGATAGGTTTGATCTTCTTGCAGTCCACGGGACTCTCAAGAGTCTCCTCCCGCACCATAATTCAAAAGCATCAATTCTTCGGCGATCAGCCTTCTTTATGGTCCAGCTCTCACTTCCATACATCACTACTGGGAAAACCATGGCTTTAACTATACGGACCTTTGTTGGTAAGGTGATGTCTCTGCTTTTTAAGATGCTGTCTAGGTTTGCCATCGCCTTTCTCCCAAGAAGCAGGCGTCTTTTAATTTCGTGACTGCTGTCATCATTATTATTGGAGAGGTATAATTTAACCCCTTTTCAATCATTGTTCAGGTGTAGCTCCTGAACTGCTACTGTGTTGCCAGCTTCGCCTTCTGCAAACTCTGCAGGTAAGATGCATGTTTAAAATCACATAAATCAAGATGAATGCACTTTTAAGACAACTGCGCCTTCTTGCCTTGATTGCATCTTCTCACATTCAACCACAGAAGCTTCAGTTTTCAAAATACCATTTCTCACAAATGGATGCTCCTCACCCAATTCTTTCCATCCATAAGAAGCTTAATAAATCAACCAGTACATTACAGCTTCATGCCATGTTATCACCTTCATGATGGAATTAAATTAGGAAAACAAATAATGTCATCCAATTGCAGAAGATGCTAATTACCCACTCTGCCTGTAAAATGAGGCATGAGTGATGTGTGATGAGCATCTTACCGAAAGAATCATGAACACTTGGAAATGTAACATTTAAATAATGTCTCATGCTGCTTAGGCGTAGGAAAATGAGAAGGCAGCAGGGAAGGAACAGCATATGCTGTTTGGGGAAAGAAGTTTTAAGGAAAGTTGGAAATCCAGATCTTTTAATGGGATAAAAAAAAATAGATCGGTTGGGAAATTGCTTACAAAGAGCGATCAGATTACTTTTGTAGTGGGAATGTTAAGAGATAAGCATGCCATTTTTTACTGAGCACCAGTGGCCATCTGCTTGTGCCTAGAGGAAGCTGAAGACAGGCTCAAGCATTTATCTCCAAGGAGAATGACCACTATGGAAGCTGCTTGGAGGTTAGGGGAAAAGTCGTGGCAGTGACTGTGTGACACAGAGCTGGTTGTTTTTAAAGCTGGCTGAAAGAAGCAGCCCAGCTTCTTCTTCTTCTTACTTTTGGGAGTGCATGTCCAGCCCAAAGGCCACGTTCTTATGGCTAATCTCCCAGGAGTGCATAAAAGGATTCTGGAACATATGACTACTGCCCCCTGCTCATACAGCCCCTAAATGTGATATGGTAGATAAGTGATTAGGATCTTCCACTTTTTAAAAAGGATACCGATTAATTGGGAGTTCCACGTGACTGCTTTGAAGAATGGGGAAAGTGGCACTCTTGGAGAGTCTGTTTAACTCTTTCCTTCTTTGCTCTTTCCCTGAGTTAAATGGCTTTTCTCCCAAAGCTGCTACCTGCAGGACAGAGGTATAGGTGGGGAGACAAGAACAGATGCTGTTTAATTAAGGAGGGGTTCTTAATGATGTCCATTTACCAGTACTTCCAGATTGTGGAAAGTGTACTGGCTGCTGGGAGCACATATGTTATCTCCTGAAAAATGACACCAGAATGGTCACTTGACCATCTTGGGGCTAATGTACTGTTGTGTGCCACGCCAACCTCTGAGTGGTGCAAGAGGGACTTACCCAGGGTTTGTGTTTCCTGTGGAGTGATGGCCAGTGGAGACTGTGGTGTCTTTATGATATATGGTTTATTTACACATATATGCAACCTGAGCCTATGGTGGAGGAGTTCACAGCATTAACACCCCAAGAGAGTCTTGCTTCATCCATAGTCACAGCCTTGGATGTGAGCAGAAATCAGGCATGTCTCTCCCTCAATGGCTTCAGTCTACTTCTTCTTCCAGCTTCTAGTTTACACACACACAACTCAGCTTTGGTCTTTGTCATTTCTAACTAACTACCAGTGAATTGAGGGGGGGGGGACACTACCCATTTGTCATCTGCTACAGGACCACTTCCTTTGTTGCCTTAATGACCCATATTTAGAGGGTCATTATCAAGAAGCTTGTCTGGCTATTACAACAATTTGAATCCTTGCTTAGATTTTAACACTTGCTGGATCCTGGAATTAGAAGGGTCTCGGCATACAGCTCACCCACCTCCCAAACCGATAACATTATTTTCTGTAGACAGCTGATACTGTATATAAAAAATGTATTTATCAAAAAATATGTCTGATGGGAGATTCTATTTCTCCCCACCCTATTTAAAATATGCTACTACTTTAAGTGGGACATATGCATTAATTTAAGGGAAATGAACAAGAAAATAGTTAAAAGAACAGAATTTAGATAGGCTTAGCAAGATTGTGCAGTTATTGTTGGTTGAGGTGAACTATGCCACTGGTTATGAATAATAGTCATTAGACAGGAAAGGAAGAGATCATTCCATTTTAACACATTTAAAAATGTGGATCAATATTCAAAGTGAAATGCAGCTTTCTTTTGAAATGTACACGTCTCCAAATTTTGTGATGCAATCAGAAAAGCATACAAAATGTGGATATTGGGGACTGCGCACATATTAATGCAGATGATAATGCAATAACAAAAAAGGTATTATATTAAGAGACACGGATTGCAGAAATGCAGATGTTCAGAATTAGGAAAAAGGCTAATGAAAATGTTAATGGATCTTTGTGAGGACTTTTTCTTTCAGTTTTATTTTTAAAGTGACAAACTGATGTGGAAATGAGGCAAAGTGACCGATACATTTGTCCTTCCTGATTTAAAACTAAATTCCACAATGTGGGCATTATGGCTATAAAGTAAGGGCAGAGTTATTTCCTACTGCAGGAAAAACACACACCACCCAATTAAGCCTTTCCCCCCAAATCAGGTAATCTGCAAAAAGTTTTAAGTAGGTACAAAGAAATACAGTATGTTTAGAGTTACATTACATATCCCTCTGTGCATTGTTCTTGACATATTGCGGTAATATGTTGAGACAGCTGTCACAGTGTAGCAGTATTAGTATAAAACAATGTAAAAAGAACGGTTCTCTAGTGCATTGTGCTTTTTTCCCCTTTTTGGTTTAAATCCTTTTGCTAGGAGATACAATTCTGAGGAAGTTAGCAGCCTGCTTTTCTGCAACTTTACAGAATTAGTTCCGAAATGGATTGAAGTATTTTCATTCTGGCGTCAATGCAGCTGAAAGACCACCTGCTGTGAAATAAAGGAGTACAGACCAGCGGTTATTATAGCAATAGCCCATAAGTTTACTGTTTATCGGTACTAAGCTTAAATCTTAGTAATTCTGAATTACTGAGTTAGCTTAGATTTATGGAGATGTGGGATCATTTAGAATAGCAGTCATTCCAGAAGGAGATATTATCCAAGCCAATTTTCTCATCGTGGTGCAATTGCAATTCCATAGTTATGGTTTTATCAGTGTTTTCCATTATAAACCTCGACTTTCAGGGCCTTATAATTTGGTCATAAAAATGCACTCCTTGTTGAAACTTAGCATATTAGGTTTGAGCTTGAGAGCTATTCCCCCCTCCCTTTAACATGAAAAACAACCCCTCAGCTAATTTAGCCACTGCATCTATCCCACTTCTGTTTCTAAATCTGCAGTCCTATCCCAGTCATCAGAACTTACACTGGAACAAGGTAGTGCATTGCCTCTTAAATGGCACCCCATTGTTGATATAGCTTCTGCCCTGCTCGCCCCGCTGCCTCTGCCACTGGCTGAGAAGTGGTCTTACGGCTTCTGGCAAGAACTCGTGAGAGCTCACTGAAATCCCATGAGATCTCATGTGCTCCAAGTAAGGTAGGCTTCAAAGGTGGCAGGGCAGTGGTGGCAGGGGGATGGTACATTCCTGTTTTGCCTTAGGCAGTGAAACTGGATGTGCTGCTTCTGTTGAGGGCTATTAAGAACATGAATAACTGCGGCCCAACTATCCTAGTCTAGGAACAGCTGTAGCTATCAAACTGGCTGGGCATAGACACTCCTCACCACTGAAGCCACTTGGGCCTCTAATTGACTGCTTGGAACTGAGGAGAACCATCAAAGTATGCACCTGGTATGCCAAAGGGGAAACATGTCAGTTCACCAAACCTCCAAGAATCTCAGATTCTTTGAGTGGTTTTATAGAATCTTGTGGATGTGGGACAAGATAGAGTCATAAGGTAAATGCTGTGGGTCCAGACAGCAGTCCCCCAGTGCTGTTACCTAGTGTGGCCCTGCTGGTGGGATCAAAACCACTGTAGTATGGTGCCCCCAACACCAAGTAAAGTACCCAAGCCAGAAGTCAGATCGAAATGAATGTAGATAACCTGCTTCATCTAGTTACATCTGCAGTTGGCTAACCACTAAGTCACTCAACCAACTTGCCCCAAAAGGACTAAACACACACAAAAAACAAAACAACAAAAACACAAGGGACCAACAACATCTGTAAGATGTTTGGTAAAATAAAGAAGTCTTTAGAAGCCACTTAAAGGGAATGTGAGAGGGAAATAAGCAGAGTTTGCAGGGGTAGGAAGTGGGGCCACCATTGAAAAAGCCCTGTTTCTGGTACCTGCCAATGCAATCAACTTTTAGTAGCAGGAAAGAGATCACTTGTCAGCATCTTTATTTATGTGCTGAATCGATGTGGGAATATTTGCTTTGGGATTTGGTTGAATCCAGGGCATAGCTCAACCAGCGCTCCCTGCCCTGATGTCTTGCTCGACACCCCAGACTTTTCTAGAAGCAGAGAAACAGATGCAGAATGCAAGTTGAATTTCCTAATGTGTATATACATTTGTTATTAAAAAGCGCTCTCTTTTTTTGGGCCATTTTTGAACTACTAACTCCAGAAAAATGCTAGAAGCAATGTAGAAAACACACATTCCAAAGCACAATACAATCAAACAAATGCAAATAAATGAATTCATTGTTTAAAAAATCAGTGAAAGAAGTTCAGGCATAAAATGTATGATGCGCTGATAACTCTCTTTTGCAAAAAAGCAGCATTTCATAGACATTCTCTGCCAAAATTCTCTTTGAAAGCAGTTTTCATGATAGGAAGCTTGTTTTCCCAATAAAGTAGGGAACTGTTTTGCTCTCAGAACACAGTCTTAACACAGCTGTGCACTGTGCCATTCCTCTTCCTGCCTGAAGCCATGCATCATTCGCTGGCAATATGTTATCTCTTTCCCCTTGTTTTCTTCTTATGGGCTTCTAAATAATTGCTGTCTCCCCCCAAGTCTCATTCTTCTTTTTCTAAGCAAGCTTGTTAGAGAGACCATTCACACAGCCAGCCAGGCCTTGAGCCAAGAACTGGTCTTCTCCTTAGTCCGTCATGCCAACCAAAACAATTCTCTTTTGCCAGTCAGTATACAATCCTGCCAGTGGGCTGAGAACATTGTTATATTGCAGTGAAGCAGGAAGGCCAGTGTAGGTCTGCTCTTCATTAACAAAAAGTTTTATAATTCAAGGCACAACATACTGGCCTGATTCACATACAATGCTATGTCAGTTTGTTTAAGCTATGAGTTAACCACAACTTGACCCACAGAAATCAAACAAGCTATGGCTTGTTTCTCCAATGCTTGATTGGTTTACCAGCTGTTCTTGCCTCTTGCCTTTGCAGCTTAGTAAGGAAGGGTGCTGGGCTCACACATAGTGACAGAGCATGGATTCAGATGAACAAACCATAGTTGAGCTGCTGGGCATGGTTCTCATAACTCTCAACCATGGTTTAATAATGCATAATTTAATAAACAATGGCTTAGAATTATATGTGAACCAGTCCAACGTGGTATACAGTAAACAGGCAGGAAAAGGCAGAAATGGTCCATCCAAAGTCTGCAGTCATGTGCATGTTGAGGGGAAGGGCACTTAAGACATTGGTATATCTTTGTCTCTGATGTTCAAGGGTTTGCTGTTCAAGCTAATTTTTAATTCAGATGAACTTTATTGATTGCCAAATTTTCAAATATAGAGGAATTTGTTGGGAGTAAGTTCAAAGGCCATTGGGACATGGGTGGCGCTGTGGTCTAAACCACAGAGCCTAGGGCTTGCTGATCAGAAGGTAGGCGGTTCGAATCCCCGCAATGGGGTGAGCTCCCGTTGTTTGGTCCCAGCTCCTGCCCACTTAGCAGTTCAAAAACACATCAAAGTGCAAGTAGATAAATGGGTACTGCTCTAGTGGGAAGATAAATGGTGTTTCCATGTGCTGCTCTGATTCACCAGAAGCAGCTTAGTCATGCTGGCCACATGACCCGGAAGCTGTCTGCGGACAAACGCCGGTTCCCTTGGCCTATAGAATGAGATGAGCGCCACAACCCCAGAGTCGTCCGTGACTGGACCTAACGGTCAGGGGTCCCTTTACCTTTACCTTTAAGTTCAAAGGCACAGTTAGGTGACTTGGATAAATCTTTATTTTTATTTTTATGGGAGACCAAAGCAGGAATTGAAATAAGGCAGGGAGCATATCACCATGCTGGAATATGCTGAAAACTATTAAGAATACTAAGCGTGGTTGGTTGTTGAGTTAAAGACTTCTAGTTTCCCCTCAGATTTTTTTCTTCTCTTGCATTAACCATCAAATTGCAAAGAAATCTCCCAGGAAATCAATGAACTAAGCCTGCTGTTTTCAGGAAGTGGCCTTGAGAACAGCCCTACTCCCCCTTGATGTCTAAGGCCTTTTTTCAGACTCTGAGGGCATATCCACATCACAAACTTTTGTTTTCTATAATGGCTTTTTTTCACTTGTTTGGAGACAATGCTGAGAATTCTATCAAAGACCCCTGTCCTCTTCACAGATCTAGATTTCCAAGGGTTTCCTGCAGTGAAAGTAGGATGTTAAACAAAAGTGAGGCCTCTCTGAGTAACCCCACTGCCTCCCTGGCACCCAAAGTGTAGAGCAGCAATGTATGTCTGGCACAAAAGACCTGCAGATTTCATGCTGTATCTGTGGGTGCCAAGGCAATGTGATGTGGGGGCTACTTGAAGCATTCCCACTCATTCCTCTACCCTTGAACATGATTCAGATGCGATCAACTTCTGTGTTCATTCTGTAACTGCAGAAAATGGGTTCTGCAACTTGTCATTCTGAAAGCCAACATTTCATCATTTACAAGACTACTGTTCTATGTCAATACATTGTGTTTCACTCACCTAGGGTAATACATAATGATTCTAGCCATCATTCATCAAGCTAGGAAGAAGGTGCAACTTTTGTGGTTTATCCATAGCCATTCATTCTTCAATTGTTTTTAATGAAACATTGCAACAGGACATTTTCAAGTTCATCGAATATGCTAGTTCCTCAAAGCTTATCCCATAATAAAGTTGTCAGCTTTTCTATTATTATTTTTTTAATATAGTTATGCTCTGTTATTTGCCTTCAATCATAGATGCTCCATTTGATATGGCTACTATCCATGGATAGAAATGTCTTCATTGTTTGTCTGTTTGTTTGTTTTGCTCGTAGTTTTACACCTAGTGGAACCATAAGTGCTAATGAGTTCTATAGGCTATCTGGTGTGTGAAGAAACGCTTCCTTTTGCTTGATGTAATTCTACACAAATCAATTTTATTGGGTGATCTTGGGGCATAGCATCAATGTTTGTTAGCCAAAATGACATCAGGCAATACTTTTCTTTCTTTCTTTCTGCAGTCACATACACTGACTTCTATTGGTTTTTTTGAGTTTTCAGTGTTTTAGCCCCTTCCAGCTAATTTTTTTGGGGGGAGGGGGAGGGCAGAGAGAGAAAATAAGCCCATCAAAATTATAATTGGTGCTAACCTATCATTTGTTCCCTCTCCTCTCCCCACCTCATTTAGCTACTGCGGCAGCTCATCTTTCTCCTCTTCCACTCTGCTTTAAATCCCAAATGGTGTCAATTATCCACAACTCTCACAGGGCCTGTACCATCTGAATAACAATTCATTAACCTTCACTTTCCTCTGCTGATTAGCACCCCCCACCACATCCCTAATGTGGGAGACAGCATGTCAGAAACTCAACCAAACTTTTTAATTATGCAAATAATACAATACCCGGAGATAATTATTTTGCTGGAGACCTGCGGCTCCACACTTCCTGCTCTTGCAGGTTTTTAATGTCCCATTCTCTCCCCCCCCCCCTTGTATTATCTGAACACTGTCAAGGAGAATGAAGGATTTTCCACTTAGTTCCAGGTAGGTGATCCCCAAGGAGACCAAGTACACAGATAGCCCATTGGTTTAAGAATGGATATCAGTTTTTTATGAGATGGATGAGGAGCATCAAGCCTAGATCCAAGATACTGCCTATGAGTGCAAACAACTAGCAAATGTGTTCAAATATTCAGATGGGAAGGGGATCAGTTTATTTTTTAATCCAGATATGTTTCTGCCTCACATACTGGAAATACATTTTTGTCCTGCTCAGCTAAAGTAAAATACCTTACCCAGATCTTACCCTTTAAAATGAGTCCTTCCAGATTCAATATATGCTAAACTCTTATGGACTAAATGCACACTATTTCCTCTTATTCAACAATTCTTTTTATTGGCGTCAGCTTGCTTCTTATGGGAAAATACTTGCATAGATGTGTTTTGTTTTCACTAGTGATATTAAGAATAAAGATATAAGAGCCCCTGGATCAGAGCAAAGGCATATTGAGTCAAGCATCTTATTTCCAACAGTGACCAAACTGAGGTATGAGAAGCCCACAAACAGAATATGAGTACAATAGCACTTACTTGCTAGTGACCAACGTAGAGAGTAAAGTTCCAAGTGACCAAGGTACAGAGGCAATTTTATTTTTGATTTCTTTTCTAATGCTTCCAATGTGGAATCCACCTTTTTCACAGCAGTTTCATTCAGGATTGTTTTCTTATTTTTCTTTTAATTAAAATTTATTTTAAAAAGATAAAACAATTACAGTGGTACCTCCGGTTGCAGATGGGATCCGTTCCGGAGCTCTGGTTGGATCCCAAGGTTTCTGCAATCAGAGGGACTGCTTCTGCACATGCACGCATGGCAAAAACATGGAAATATACTTCCAGGTTTGCCGCTTATGTATCCCGAAGTTTACGTAACCAGAGGTATACGTAAGCGGAGGTACGACTGTACCTAAAATCGGTGTGTCATCTCCGAATACACCACAGATCCTTGTAAAAGTGTATATGGTAAAATCATTGCAATTTTAACAAACATGAAATAATACACAATAACCTTCATCACTTGGACTGTTGTTCAGAAATGAAAACATATGTTGTATCAGCAGCAGTACTGGTCTGCAAGGTTTATACAAAGACAGGATGAAAGAAGAACAATCTTTTCATTGAGATATCCACCACAACTCCAAGATCCCTTCCCTGGTCAATTACTGCTAGCTCAGACTTGTGAAGTTAGGATTATTTGTCTCAGTGTGCATCACTTATGCACAATTTTAAAAGTGCGGGTTCCAACGCAGATCATTGGGAGAACTCTCTGTTTACCTCTCTCCTCTGCGAGAACTGCCCATTTAGACTTAACTCTGTGCTACTTGTTCTTTAACTAGCTACCAATCCTTAGGAGGATGTCTCCACTTAGCCCATGAGTGCTCCGTTTGTTCAGGATATTCTTGAAGAACTTTAAAAGGTTCTTGCTGAAGCCATGTTGATTTATCTTCAGCAAGACTAGTCCTTCTATATGTTTGATATTTTGCCTTCAGTAACGCTTTCCATTTTACAACAGTGTCAATGAAAAAGGTGCAAGCTTGGAGGCCATGCAAGATGCAGCTCAAACACTGCCTGGTTTGTTTATTTATTCCTGTGTTTATTTTTGCACACACAATGGGAGTTGTACAATGTCAGAGAAAGCTATCCTACAAGCCTTATGAATCAACCGAGGTTTGATCTGCATAGGGGTAAATAGTAACGTCTGTTTTACCACATTGTTTGCTTGTTTACTTTATGGCTAATCCGCATTTCCCTTTTATACAGGTACACTTTTAAAGATTGTTAACTGCAGTTAACAAACAACAACAACAACAACACTTTTATATGGCGCCCATCTGACTTGGTTGCCCCAGCCACTCTGGGCGGCTCCCAACAAGAAATAGTAAAAACAATACAACATCAGACACTAAGAACTTCCCTGAACAGGGCTGCCTTCAGATGTCTTTTAAGTCACATAGCTGTTTGACATCTGCTGGGAGGGTGTTCCATAGGGCAGGCACCACTAGCAAGAAGGTGCTTTGCCTAGTTGCCTAGTTCACTGTGAGGGAACTGCCCAAAGGCCCGCAAAGTTGTGTCCGGGCTGGACAATGTAGGAAGAGACACTCCTTCAGGTATGCAGAGCCAAAGCCATTTAGGGCTTTAAAGGTTAGTGCCAAGACTTGTGCTTAGAAATGTACTGGAAGCCAATGTAGTTCTTGTAGGACCGGTGTTATATGATTCCCGGCAGTCACCAGTCTAGCTGCTGCATTCTGGATTAGTTGTTGTTTCTGAGTCACCCTCAAAGATAGCCCCACATACAGTGCATTGCAGTAGTCCAAGTGGGAGATAACCAGAGATGTACCAGAGACAATGCGCAGGCAGGTAGGGTCTCAGCTGGCATACTGGTAGACAGTTGCCCTGGACACAGAATTAACCTGTGACTCCATGGGCAGCTGTGAGTCCAAAATGACCCCCAGGCTGCACATTGCCATCCTCCCTCCAACCAACTCCAGACACTTGCACAGGATGCTTCCAATTCACTGATTCCTTCACTGATTCCAATTTAAACGAGAGGTTTAAATTGTAATACTCATTACAGACACAGCACCAGTGAAAAGAATGTAACATGTATGTTTAGGTCTAAAATAGATTACCCACATTTCAACTATCTGTTTTGCACCTGTACCCATAGTGAGAAAGAGCATAAGTGAAGATGAGACTCTGTGCCCCATTGCAATAATTCAAATATCTTTATAGGCAACTGTGCACATGACTGAAACCTTATTAGTATACAACTGCTTGTATAACCTATGAGCACATCTGCGAGGAATTATCCATGCTGTCAAACTATCTATTAACTCCAGGTGATTTTGTTGTTTCACTATCCAACCAGACTGACCTTCAAAACACAAAGTTTAGAAAGAAGTTAGTTAATGTGTGGCTACAAACTTGCAACATATTTTTATATAAGTGCTAAGCTAACTCTGTTTAATTGATTTTTCCAAGCTGTACACGAAGAAATAGGATTTTTATAGCTCTTGAATAATTCAGAACGCTGATTCCTAAGGCAAAAAATGGGCAAGAAATAAGCACATAATTATCACTGCAGCAGAGGTCAAAAGGACAAGTTGGCCTTAAGTCCATCATGTGTTTGGGCATCTGGATTCTTTGCAGACCTCAGTTACTGTGGAATATTACTCTTCTGAAATAATATTACAAAAGGGGGAAAACGCACTGCTAGGCAGTTTGCTGCAAAAGAAATAGAGGAAGTGTTAATTTTTAAGCAAGTTTGACAAAGATTGAGTTTCATATGACAAATACTGTCAGCAAGACAGGGTTCTGTCAGTGGAAGAAGTTTAAACATTAACAATTTCTGTCAGGCTGTTGACACAACCACGGCAGACATTTCCCAAGATGCTGAGATGACTGCTGGCATTTGTCAACAATCCTGTCACAGTGACAGCAATAAGACCATGTCTGGAAATGTGACAGTTTTGGTTTTGTGTTCCCCTGAGCATTGGCCCAGGTGTTCAGAGAAAGTGTGGGAAAAACCCACATTTCTGCATTGTCATTCGAAAGCAGGGGGAAAAAACCAGGAGGAAAATGAGCTGTCACTCCAATTCCCATGATGCTTTTCTGCTTAGCATAACTGTACTCTGTGGCCCAGGGTCCACTGGTCCATACGCTGACAGATAATTAAGAAAGCAGCAGCTTTTCTAGACGGCTCTTCTTCATGATTTGCATTTTAGCCAGAGGCGACCAGTTATAAAAAAAACATGATGGAAAGATGGTAAGAAGGCAATTAGATGGATGGATGCCTGACTGACAGCTCTCTGGTATTGCTATTCCAGATTCCATCATACACAGCCTGGCAATTTTCTGCAGGAACTAACTTTTGCACTTTTGAAATCTGGTAAATCTATATTTAGATTGATATTGTTTTCTTTCTACATTTTTCTGAGATAAACATAAATCATTTCCATCAAAGTCTATGTCCAATTTTTAAAATAATAATAATAATAATAATAATAATAATAATAATAATAATCACCTATTAAAAATAATGATATTTAGCTCTTTCTACCTTCTGTACCTTGTATGATTGTTCTCTTGCAGAAATGATTCCTAAAAGAGAACTCTGGGAACTGCTTAAAAAGGGACAGTAAAGTATAGCCAAAGGAAAGTTATCTAATAATTGCAGCTGTGTTTTCAGGGCATCATTTCTGTTTCTGCAAGCTTGGGTAAAACATGGATTCACTTTAAGAGAAACTGCATTTTGAATCTCCCCGCCTGTGCACCTACTTCATACTAAGTTATTTATTAGGCAGGAAATAACTTCATGCCAAGTTATTTATCACCAAAGGGTTTTTGTTTTCAAGGAGATCTAATTATTGTGAAATTATTGTGAATATTTTGTAAATGCCTCAAAACAACAACACTACTATGCCAAAAAATAGTAGTTGTTCCTGTATTGCCCTCTGGAATGACAACGCTAATCTGATGCTTGTGTACGTTTAATGTTGAAATATGTTTTTTATTTATTTGTATTAAATATTTCAGATTATTCTAGAAACTGGACTATTTTTGTCATGAAAAGCAGAAGAAGCTTTTCAACTTTTTGTTTTCCTTTTGACATATCAAATTCAAGACATTGTGGAGTATTAAATGGAACTTTTGTTTGAACTTTTTTTAAAAAAAACCTGTAAATATTTTGTTTTACTCTGATTTTTATAAGTTTGTTTGTTTACTAAAAACAAAACAAAAAGAAAAACAAATTTCCACCTTCCTAGCATGAATAGCATTCAAGGCAGCTTACTTCCACTTCATTAAACATCAAAACATTTGTGAGAAATATAAAATGTTTTATAAAAAAAGAGTTCATTGTTGCAAACAAATAGAAAAACTGGTAAAACATTCTAGGAGTATAAAGCCAAATAAATATAATACAAGCTAAACAGACAGTTGAGGTGAAGAGCAAACTAAACACAATACCTTAAATTACCCACCAAAGACCCAGGTAAACAGAGCAGATTTCACATGTCAGTTAAAAGCTAGAGAGATATTAGCACGTTAAAGATAAAACAAGTAGTACACTTGACACCCAATCACGTCTTTATCCTATGAAATGGGTGCAGCCAGGATTTTTTTGGGGGGGGCTTTATGTTAGAGGGGGCAGAACCAAATTATCTGCGACACAATTGGTCAGTTAGTTAAGTATTTTTATTTATTTACTTGATGGGGCGGGGGCAGCTCATTTCCTATGAATGATAAATTTCAACAGCAATTGTTATATGACTTACACAAACATTTGAAGAATGAGAAAGTCTGAAAAGATTTTAGTTGCTTGCCAGTTAGAATTCAGTGTTAAAGTTCCTACTTAAAAGCTTGGAGGAAATCTTAAATAGAGGTCTCTTAATTTACCTACCACTTGGTCTCTGTGAACATGGCACCTCACAACATCCTTGTGACGCACAGCCATACTAATGGCTCGGCTGGTGGAAACACAGAATTTTACTGCTCTGCAATAATTTTACATTTCCTTATTTGAGCTGACATGACTTAGACATAGTACAAGTTCAGCCATAGTAGTGCATTTTAGAAATTCAAGGTCTCCCGATTAAGGCACAGCACTAGCAGTGAGGAAGAGATCATTCCCTTGGGGATTTGCCAACCAAAAAGGAGCTGCTGTATAGTCCTTTCCGGCAACATACAGTATGCCATTCTTGGAACTGCAACCACAACCAATGCTTTGAGTTGTATTCGACTAAGAGGTTTGCCCCTTGTCCCATCCTTTCTGGGTCTGAGTGGTTTTTTGTTTCTCCCACTGCTTTCCCCCAGGAAAGCCCTCTGTTCATTGCTGAATTGGAACAAACATCAATAGGTTTTTATGCGATTCAGCTGTAAACATCTGGTTTTCTCAGGAGGAAGTCGCAGGACAGGCAGGAGTGTGGTTGAGCCCTAAGTCACAGTCAGAGCAGACCCAGTGGACTTAAGTTCACCAATCTAGGGTTGCCATATTTCAAAAAGTAAAAACCAGGACAAGTTTTTTTTTTTTACTTGCCAAAGGTCCAGGACAAACTGCCACCTCCCAGAAATTCCCCCTGGACATCACTTCTGCCTTTGAAATCCCGGTAATGTCTGGAGAATGGCAACCCTAACCAATACTAATTTCAATCCATGGATTTTGATGAGTATGACTTCGATACAAATCTTGGATGTTTTGTAACCAACAGAAAATCTGGTCATAAATGTCCATTAAAATGATGCCCAATGTTCTGAGCTGTTTCAACTAAAATATTTTCAGTGACATCTGTGAATTTGAAGATTGTTGGTTCATTTTTCAATCCCATTTCACAGTGGATAATCCAGCTTCATAGTTCTGTAGTTCTGGACCTTTTCATTCAAGGAAACCAAAGATTCCAGTCTTGAGATGGTGCTCAAATTCCCTTTTATATGTGGCAGCCCACACATTTCTGTACATGCTTGAAAAAGAATTTATAAGAATATTTGCAGAAATAACCTTTCTATATTATCATCTTCTGTTATTTCCTAGCAAATGATTTTCTGTGAGAATTTTACTATGAATCCTGTAACACATTTAAGAAAGCCTATTATCAAGCAGACTTCCAAAAAACTTTATCAGATTCAAAGGGTTACATACAGATATTGTCATACAGCATGTGCAGAGACGAGAGTGAATACTTTTAAATTGGAAACCAAATTGTTTAACATTCTCTCTCCCCCCCTTTCTAAATTTAAGGCTTAGTTAGTACATGTTACTTTTTTAAAAAAGTGTTTTTGTTAACAAGTTCCACATAACAAATTATCAAAACATATCATATTCATTATTTCCCCCTTCAAACCCCCCGTGACTTCCCTCAGTTCCTTTCTCTGATTTCTCAGCACACATTATTCTCTGCATGTTATAAAATTATACATATCCTTACATTATCTACCATGTTATCAACTAATAAAATTGTGTATGTTTATTCAAAACCTGCCAAGGAGTCCAATTCATTTTGTTGTCTTTTTTGATAAGTAGTAAAAAACTCCCATTCTTCCTTAAAGTAACAGTTGTCCTTGTCCTGCAATTTGTATGTCAGTTTAGCCAGCTCTGCGTAGCTCATCAATTTTTCTTGCCGCTGTTCTTTTGTTGGGTTAGTACACGTTTCTAAGTTGAGTTGCACTGGAGCAAAGGCCGATGTAATGCTTGGCCAATACCGGCCTTAGACTGGGAGCTCTTCTTTACACTTAGCATTTGAGAAGACCTCAGACAACCCAAGGGGCATTCCAGAGTTTACTGTGTTGTTCTTCTACCCTACTAACTTTATTAATGATGTCACACCCCACTTAAAATGAAATTACACCACCATACTGCCCAACATGGTATAGCAAAGTTCTTTTGAAACTTTCCTTTTTCTCTCTTCTCCTTGCTTTTCCTCCTGTACCTCCTCATCCTATATTGTATCTTACTTCCCAAAGAAGCTTGAGGGCGGTTCACAATTTAAAATATTAACACAAAGCAATGGTATAAAACGTTCTAAGGCCAGCTTCAGTAGCGTGCTTCTGCCTTCACTCAGAGCATGCAGGACTTTCCTAAGTAGTTCCAGAGAAGGTGGAGATGTCTTTAAGAAAGACTAACCAATAAATTGCAGCTGCCCCATGAACAGATTGTAAAAGATAATTTCTCCCCAGTGTGGTTTGACTTTAGAATGCATATAAAATGAGCAATCTCTTCCACCAGCCTAGTCTAGCACAATCTGGTTGATTTAAACATGTGCTCCCACCCAGCTACACTCATATGTGCTCCAATTCATCTTAACTGCAATGCAAATGGAAAACGGTTATTAAATAATCTACTCGAAATGACAGCCAATACTTTCTTGCCACATACAATGTATTAAACTCAAAGTGCACTATACGTCTCAGAGATACCAAACTGCATACTGTTGACTGTTAATTGTTGACTATTTACAATATGTTCTTTTTATTTCCCTTTTAAAAATATTTACCAAGATGTACTGCAATGGCTGTAGAAAAGGAATTGAGCCTATTGTCTTTGAAGTGTTCTTAAAATGCTTTATCTTGCCATGGGCAAAAGATAATAATTTTATTGGTTTGTTTCTGATACTATTTGTAAAATTTAATAAAAGAAATAAACCCACAGTCATATATATGAGTTGCCAGGAACAGTATCTTCCAGCCACCAGATGCTTGGGTAGGAATGTTTTCAGTTTCCTCCTGAAAGTCAGTGATGGGGGAGACCGGTTCCCTTCACCAGGGAGGGCATTCCACAAATGGGGAACTACCACTGAAAAGGCCCTGTCATGGGTCAACACAGACTGGGCAGCCCCCATTGGTGGTGCCGCTGAAAGGACTCACCTGACTGTTATAGAGTCCATGCTTGATACAAAGGAAGGTGCTCTTTAGATTCTTTGCATGAAACTAAGACATTCAAACTGGTGTAAAAATCCTTATTTCTGAGTTTAAACACCAGGAAATGAAATTGAAAGAGTATTCTACATACAAAAATCTCAGAAATAAATTTACCAGCTTTAAAAATAAACTGAAAAAATGGAACATAAAAAGTGACACAGACACAGAATACTCAAGATAGAATGAACACAGTACTGTTTGGGAAACTGAACCAGGAAGGACCATCAGGAGAATAGCAATGTGACTGCTGTCTATAGGACCGTTAAAGCTGGCATTTTGAGTAGAGTTAAATTCTATAATTAAAGCTCAGGGGAGACCTGCAGAATAGGAACTATAATAATAAGTCTAAAAGACCCAACAGAGGAAAATGTCTCATTATGAGATAAATTCTACAGGCTAACAATGGTAAAATGATTTATTCCTTCTCCCTTTCTCTCTCCCTCTCTCTGCCTTTTATCGTTTGGAATCTCATATTGTTTTAATGGCAGTCTGAATGAATATTGATACATAGCATCACCATAACTGAATCAATACAAAGTATAACCAAAGTATGAACTCATAACCCCAGAGTTATGCATATGAAACCCCATTTAACCAAGAAGTCACATTTAGTTTCACTTGTTTGCCCATCGTCTATGCTATGAGTGTGTGGGTATCAATTGTGCCATTGACTAATGTTGGTTTTGTTTATAGCTCGTAATAGTGAGTAAAACTGCATGGTTTTCCCTTTGTAGGATTACAATGTCTCATCCTTCCCCAACCTGGTGCCCTCCAGATGTTTTGGACTACAACTCTCACCAGCCCCATCCTGGTAAGGAATGGTGGGAGATGCTGTCCAAAACATCTGGAGGATACTAGGTTGGGGAAGGATGAGCCATTGTATTCCTACAGAGGGAAAACCATGCAGTTTCCCTCTGTTATGTACCTATCACCTGCCAATAAATGAGGAGCAATTTTTGTTAGGCTTGCCTTGTCTAAAACAAGTGTTCATCACTTTCCAGCCACTTGTGCTTGGATCTTCAGAAAATTTGAAGTAGTAGCTAGTGGATGGTGGGGACCTGCTGAATAGTTCTTTTACAGAGAACTCCAAATAGCTGTTTGGAGAATGGGGGAAGGGGGCTGAATGACGCGTCCATTCCAGGCTTTAAGAAGATTTGAAGTTGTTAAGATACAAGCAGTGATGATCTGTAAGTTACATGACGTAGTATGGTTTAGATGTTAACAGAGCCAGCTACATCCTGAACAACTTCAGTACGATTGCCTCTCACAATAATTGGGAAAATCTCAACATTTCCTTCTTTTAATTGTATTGCATTGGGTCACAAGCTTGTGCTTATGTTACTGGGAAGAGTGGAGAAGAAAACAAGAAAGAAAAACAGAGCTGCCACTGCTTCTATTCCTGCCATGAAGATAATTTGTTTAGGTGAAAAAGGTAAAGGTAAAGGACCTCTGGATGGTTAAGTCCAGTTGAATTTGACTATGGGTTACGGTGCTCATCCTGCTTTCAGGCTGAGGGAGCCAGCGTTTGTCCACAGACAGCTTTCCGGATCATGTGGCCAGCATGACTAAACCGCTTCTGGTGCAACAGTTTTTTTGCATCCGGTCCGAAACAACTTAGTGGGAAAAAATGTCCCACTGAATTCAATGCAAATTATCAAGCACACATAGGATAACACCACATAGATTGTTCAGTTTGCTGTTAATGATAACAGCTCTGGATTATTTAAATTACTATCACTTACCAAGCTTTTAAATATTGCATTGTAAACAGCTTTCAAAGAGAAAGAGAGAGAGAGAGAGGGGGGGGGAGGATAAAATGTTTTATCGAACATAATTAAATTACCAAAGCTAATAAGAAACTGTGGTAAAGGCTTCAAAATTTAATGCAGATGAATGATATATTGAAAAAATGTTGGGTATTATCTAGGTCAAAATATCTCTGAATTGTTTCAAAATCAGGTACTTGTAGTGATTTATCCATCATAAATAAAAGGAGTAATTTTTCCACTTTCTTATTCTAAGCTATTTGCGGGTGGTGGGTGGGAGATAAAAGCACTGGTGAGAGCCTCTCTTTTCTTGCTTAGTTCCTGTTCCAAAGAAAAACAGCAAGTCAAATGTATAAATAGCAATGCTCCTTTTTCATTGTACATGTCGCTTGTTAAAGCTCCCAATCCTTTGTTGTTTGTTTTTACTGCAGGAGAAAGTTCTGTCTTGGATGATTTTGGACATCTTGTTATATCCCATTCCAAAATCTGTCAAACACGGAATGACAACTGGGACATTGCAGAATACTCTCCTTCAGTTCAAGATCAACAACGCCCACATGGAAGATTTACTAAGCATTTTACATTTTCAGATGCAGCTGTGGGGCACACAACATATTACTGTAAAATCACTGTGTTATTCATCCAATTGGTTGTAGCTGTAAGTGTTCTCTTGAAACTTGAACATTTCTGGTAAGACGGGGGGCATTTTACTGACAGAACAGCTCCTGGATTTTTCTAGGCATTCAGACCCAGAATATGTTTCAGAGGAGATAAGAAACCAATATTCTATCGACCTGAGACATAACATATTCCATTGCAAATATTCTGAAGAAAGGAATAAGTAGTCGAGCTGGTTTTATACTGGCCTATTGAATTAATGTTAAAACAGTGGGGAATTTGGAGTTTTTGCATAACATGTCACATAATCAATGGCACCTTTTCTTTATCTCAAAGGAAAGTGCTTAGTGCTTGCACTTCATGGAGTGTGGAACCCAGACCACATTCAGAAAAGTGTTGTGAGCATGGCTGTGTTGTGAATGCGCCTGTCACAAAAGTTTGCTAACCTTGCAACAAATGGAATATAAAAGGAGTTTGATAATCTACCACTACCGCCACCACCACCACCACTACTACTATTACTATAAATTTATACCTGGCCCTTTCCCCCAAAGTAGTTCAGGGCAGTAAACACAACAATAACAATATCATTATAAGCATTCTAAATCCCATTAATGACCCGGCTATGGTATCATCTTCCAGGTCCAGCATCCTATTTTCACAGTAGCCGACCTGATATCTATTGGAAGCCTGGAAGCAGCAGCACTCTCCCTACTTCTGATTATCAGTATGTGGTATACTGAGGCAGGTGAGGGTGGTGCTTTGGTCTAAACCAGTGTTCCCCAACCTTGGGCTAGCAAGACCAGTGGTCAAGGATAATGGGAACTGTAGTCCAAAAACAGCTGGAGGCCCAAGGTTGGGGAACACTGGTCTAAACCACTGAGCCTCTTGGGCTTGCCAATTGGAAGGTCAGCAGTTCAAAGCTGCACGATGGGGTGAGTTCCCATTGCTCGGTCCCAGCTCCTGCCAAACTAGCAGTTTGAAAGCCTTGCCTGTGCAAGTAGATAAATAGGTACCACTGCAGTGGCATTTCCCTGTGCTCTGGCACTCATCACAGTGCTCCATGCACCAGAAATGGTTTAGGCTGGATCTAGACATATCGAAAATGCATTTCAGGAAAACGCGTTCTAAACTTCATAAAGGGAAATCATGTTGGTGAAAGACGGGACTCCACAGTGCCATCTGGTGTCTCAGTGTTATAACACATAGAAAGCACTTTTTCTTTGCCAATGTAGCTGAGTCCCCAGTCACATAACCTGGAAAGCTGTCTGTGGACAAACACCGGCTCCCTTGGCCTGAAGAGAAATTAGCACCACACCCCAGTCAAGTCAAGTTTGACTGGACCTAACTGTCCAGGGGTCCTTTACCTTTACTTATATACTGAGGCGTACTGCCTCTGACAATAAATGTAAAACATGCTTATAGAATCACGGAATCATAGAACTTTAAAGTTGGAAGGGACCCCAAGGATAATCCAGTCCAACCACGTGCAATACAGGGATCAGGGCTGAAGCATCCATGATAGATGACCATCCAACCTCTGCTTAAAAACCTCTAAGGAAGGAGACGCATCATGCTTAGTAGCCACTGATAGCCTTTTCCTCCATGAATTTGTCTAATCTTCTTTCAGAGCTGTTCAATGTGGTGGCAATCACTACATTGCATGGGAGAGAATTTTGTATTTTAACCATGCACTCTGTGAAGAAGTATTTTCTTTTGTCTGTGCTGAATCCTGCAACACTCAGATGTCTCCAAGTTCTAGTGTTATGAGAGAGGGAGAAAGACATCTCCCTGTCCGCTTTATGCACACCAGGCCTAACTGTATACATAACTGTTAAAAGCTAAGATGCTAGTGGGCTCAAACTGACCAGCAACTTTGCTTAAGGTCTTCTTGAGTTTTCTAGTTGCTGGAAGCAACACAGGTCATTGGCTCCTTCCATCTGATTCTAGTTCTTGCTCCTGAAAGGGCATTTGATAGGTTAGAGTGGAAACAGTTCCTCCAATGTGAACCTCTCCCCCCCCCCCAAAAAAAAAACCCAAAAAAGTTTTGGTAATAAGGTTATTGGCTTTGTAATAAAATACATTCATTTCCATCAGTTTGTCTTTACAGTGGTACCTCTGGTTGCGGACGGGATCCGTTCCGGAGCTCTGGTCGGATCCTGAGGTTTCCGCAACTGGAGGTGCCTGTTCTGTACATGCAAGCTTCTGCACATGCATGAATGGCGAAACCCAGAAAAATAGTTCCGGGTTTGCCGTTTTTGCAACCCGAAGTTTACGTTACCTGAGGGTAATGTAAGCCAAGGTTCTACCATATTAATAAATGGTTAATAAAAAAATATTAATATCGGAAGAAGAGAAGAGTTTGGATTTGATATCCCGCTTTATCACTACCCGAAGGAGTTTCAAAGCGGCTCACATTCTCCTTTCCCTTCCTCCCCCACAACAAACGCTCTGTGAGGTGAGTGGGGCTGAGAGACTTCTGAGAAGTGTGACTGGCCCAAGGTCAGCCAGCAGCTGCATGTGGAGGAGCGGAAGAGATTCAGGACCAAGGCTGTACCTTATCATCAGTACTATTTGCAATATCAGCATAAACATTTGCACTCTTTGGTCTCTAGACAGAAACATGAAGTATTACGAAATGTACCAGCAGTTGCTAGATAAATTTTTGCACATCACTGGAAATATATTCTTTGAAGCAAGAATGGATGGAAAAATTGCGGGTCACTCTTTCATTAGTCAAACTGATGTTACTTTGTCAATTTTCAAATGCATTTCACAATGTTAATGATATGAGAACATTCAACCATTTTATAAAGACATGTGGCCAATTTGAATGGTTGTTTATGTAATTTTATTTAAAATATTTCTTGTCCACCTTTCCAGTCAAAGGTTGCACAAGTAAAAATGACAAAATATTAGCATTAAAACAACCATAAAAACATCAAATCCCCCCAAACAGCAGGCAATAAACATCTGCAGCCAGTCAAGTAAGTTTCTTGGTGAATGCAACTGGTGGGAAATGAAACAGACTTAAATGAATTCTGAACCAAATTCGGCAGCCTACAAAGCACCCCAAGACAGAGGTGGGTTGTATTCGGCTCAATTGAGATCTGATCCAGTTCTTGTGGTCAGTGCATACCACTATTTTATATGTAATATATTTGTTAAACTTTTGATTCTTTTAGCAATTAATGTTTAAAAAACAAATGGTGGTAGAGACATGATATGAACTGAAATCAGTCAATGCCTCCAACTATAGAACCTCACCTACTGCAAAGAGCATTTTCTCACTGACATCTTACAACTTAGGTAAATATATCAAGTAAATGCATGCTAATCCCCCCCCCATTTTCTTTAAAATATCAAGAACACTTTTTATTATCAGTGTTATATCAACAGTATTAGAAGTTGAGAATTTTGAGAAACCTTTCAATTAGCTGGCAATGTTATGAGTGGTTGCATTTGGCTGGCTGGACAGTAGACAGAGATACTGTTGACTTTTCCCTTTGTATCTGATTCACAATGTATTCTACATACATAAGAATGTATACTACTACAAATATATTCCTTACTTGGACTGTAAGAAAAGGGACAGATGTTTAAGTGGAATAAAAACAGGAAACAAATCATCAACACACCTCACCAGTACAGTTCTGTTGGTTTCTGTGTGGCTTAAAGGCCTATTTAGATGTTTAATGTTTTATTATGTTTGTATATATGTTGGAAGCTGCCCAGAGTGACTGGGGCAACCCAGTAAGATGTGTGAGGTATAAATAGTAAAATTATCATTATGGAATGGGACGTCCCTATTTTCATTGGAGAAATGTTGGAGGGTATGTAAAGCACCACACCCACCCACACCCACCCACATGAATTCTGGGCACTGAACTTCACCCCTCAAAGGTTACAATCGCCAGCAACCTTTAAGAGTACCCAGAATTCTTTGAGGACAACATAAGCTTTGAATGTGTTTTAAAAGGTATAGTGTGTACACAAACCTAAGACAATCACCCTTTGGCTTGTGGAGGTTGTCAGGCTTGCATCTCCTCTACCCCTCCTCATGTTTTATTTCCTGATTTTAGAATGCCCAAATATGGCTCATGATTTGAGTAAATCCTATGTGTTGCTTTCTGCACCTACTTACTTGCTGGTGCTTGAGGATTTTTTGCAGAGTCCCGCACAAGAATGAACTAAATCAGAACATTTAGCTTCATTTTCTCTCACTCTCCTCGCATGGGACAAGGTGCCAAGCAGCGTATATTCAAGTCCAGTTTCTATCTTTGCTCCCCTCTTTCCTCCCAGCTAATTGTGCTTCACAAAATATATTTCTTAACTTTTAATAGAATACAATGCAAAGCTCAAAATGATGCAAGAACACTAGGTGGCAATGTTGGTACAATTTGAAATAAACTCTCATCACCACCCTCAAATGCTATATGCAATTTCAAACCTGGAACAAGAGTTTTTTAAAGGTCGCACCATTATAAAGACACCATTATGTCTTCTGCTGCTAATTTGAAGAAAACTGAGAGCTAAGTTTCTGTTTTGCGATCGTAACTTTGCTGGGGCAAAATGACTTACTTCTCACAGGACAACCTGAAAAACCCAGCTGTGGCGCAAACAATGAAGTTGATGCAGCCAGTGCTATTTTTCTAGAAAAAGAGATGCTGAAACTCACAATGAACACCTCCCTTGTTTTCTTATAATGGCAATGGTGCCCACCTGAGGGGTGCCGGAACTGGCTGAAGAAAAGCCCTGGATGCGGCTGTGTTAAAATACCATCCCTAACAGGTTCTGTTGATAATATACTTCAGGGATTGGGAACCTCAAGTCTGGGGGCCAAAGGTGGTCCTCCAAGTCCTCTCTCTCTGGCCCTTGGGGCTTTCCTCTGCTGAGCAATTCTACTCAGTGGCAGAGCTGCATGCTCTGGCACCGGGGGCAGAGAGCAGGTGGGAGCATGGCCGGCGCACGTCCTGGGGGCATGGTGCACCGCCTGCGGGGGCATGGCTCCCAGTGGGGGAGAGGGGAAATCCGCAATGGCACCTCACTGGGATCATGGTGCTGGGGGCAGTGCGCTCCCCCCCTCTTTCTCTGCCAGTGATTCTACTCTGCACCCTCCTTGAGTCTTTCTGCCTGGAATGTGTCCTTTAACTCTGATAATGCCTCTTGGATTTTTGGATAGAGGGATATCAAAAGGTGTGTGAGTGTGTGGAAACTCGGTAAAATTCACATGTACTGCTCTGCCCCTTCATGGCAAGCATCTTTAGCACTTAGTGAAGCAGCCTTTGGTTGCTATGCCCAGCTGCAGATGGGATGCATAGTCATACAGCAGCTTCCGGCAGTGTTCCTGAGGAATATGAGCCCATTCCTCATGAGCAATGGCCTCTAGTTCAGTAATAGTCATGGGTTTGCGTGTTGCAACCGCCTTCTTCAAACCCCATCAGAGATTTTCTATGGGGTCAAGTCAGGTGACTGTGATGACCACTGCAGAACCTCCCAGGACTTCTTCTGCAACTAAGCCTCAGTGGAATTTGAGGTATGCTTGGGAACAGTCCTTTCTTTAGGGGGTACTCAAGGGTACACAGGGGCACACAGTACTGGTACATCTTTTTTGCAGTTAAAAAGTGTGACACTTACTGTAACAACTTCATAGTGAGTACGGCACCCATTTTTTTTCTAGGAAAAAAACACTGCTTGGGATCATGGTCCAGTGATTCCCCAGCTTCAGCTTTCTCATAGATGGCATGACGCTTCCTGCTAGGCCTTCCTGATACTTCAATGAATCCATCTTGCCTTCCACACACTGCAAGTTTCCAGTGTCAGAGGATGCAAAGCAGCCCTAGAGCATCATTGAGCCATTGCCAGGCTTCACTGTAGGCTGAGTGTTCTCTTCATTCTTCTTCCTGCAGACATAGCGCTGATCCATGGGGCTGAAAAGTTCCCATTTTGTTCCATTACTCCACAGAACAGAACCCATACAAAATGGCGGCGCAAGCACTTGCAGCGGCTCGGCACTCCGAAGACCGGTTTTCAGTGAGTTGTGTTTTATTTTTATCTGTGAACTTATTGCTGCTATGGACTGTGAACACTCAGGGACAAGTAATTTATAGTCGTCAAGAGCTCTTAAGTATCGGCAGAGAAGGCTGCAGCCAGGAGGTCTCAACCTACAACATTCCAGCTGAGCTTATCAGAGAGCCTCCATATCCTGCATATCCTTGGGATACTCCCCTTGCTCTCCTGGCCAGAAAGAAAAGAAAACGGAGAGGGCGTAAGCAGAAGAGGGGCTGTAGGGCCAGACTACGAGTGAGGCTAAGTAAAAATCCTCACAAGCCTGCATTGCCAAGTCTCCTTGTATCAAATGTTAGATCTTTACCCAACAAGGTAGAGGAGTTGGAACTTATTACCTCTCGGCAGAAAAGTATCCGGGACTGCTGTGTTATGGTCCTTTTAGAGACGTGGCTGGATTCCTCCTTTCCACAGGGACTTTTGCAGCTAGAAGGACGCTCAGTAATTAGAGCAGATAGAACCGCCGAATCCGGGAAGAGCAGAGGAGGAGGAATTTGCGTTTATATAAATAACAACTGGAGCTCGGACATTAAACAAATGGACACGCATTGTTCTCTTGACTTGGAGTACCTAGTGGTGAAGTGCCACCCTTTTTATTTGCCACGTGAGTTTAATGTTGTCATAATAACAGCAGTGTATATACCTCCCGATGCAAATACTACTACAGCTATGGGTCACCTGCTAACTGCTATTAGCAAACAGCAGCGGGCCCACCCGGATGGAGCATTTGTGGTTGCTGGTGATTTCAATCGAGCCGATTTAAGGACTGTGCTTCCTAAGTTCCACCAGTATGTTGATTGTCCCACTAGGGGGGGAAATACCCTAGACCGAGTATATAGTAACATCATGCATGGATACAAGACCAAGCCCTTGCCCAATTTGGGACAGTCAGACCACATATCCTTACTTATGATACCATCATATAGACCTCTCGTACGCAGAATTAGACCATCAACTAGAGAGATACGAGTGTGGCCAGCAGGTGCATCCGAGCAACTTCAAGATTGCTTTCGGAACACTGAATGGTCACTTTTTGTGGAGAATAATGTGGACACATACGCTTCAATAGTACTGTTCTATGTCAAAAGCTGCATTGATGTCGTTACTACCACCAAACAAATACGGGTGTTTCCTAACAACAAGCCCTGGCTAAACAGGGATGTGTATCTTCTGTTAAAGGCAAGAAATGTTGCTTTTCACTCTGGCGATGCGCAACAGTATAGAGAAGCTAGAGCCAAACTGAAAAAGGGCATTAGGGATGCCAAAGCTATGTACTGCCGGAGGATCGAAAAGCATTTTGAGAGCTCCGACCCTCGTCGAGTATGGCAAGGCCTGCGACAAATTACAGGGGAAAATATTAAAAACGAACTGACTAGCAGCAGTGCGCACCTGGCTGATCAGCTGAATCAATTCTTCAGTCGTTTTGAGGTGGGAACTGGAACCACCGTCACTACAGCATTGGCTACCAGCACATCATCAGAAACTATTACTGATAAACAACCATTTTTATTACAGACCTCCGACGTACAACGTGCTTTTCGGAGCATTAATATTAGGAAGGCAGCTGGACCGGATGGAATTATGGGACGAGTTATTAGGGACTGTGCTGCAGAATTAGCTGGTGTATTTACGGACATTTTTAATCTATCCCTGTTGCAGGGTTCTGTCCCTACCTGCCTGAAGACATCGATTATAGTGCCAGTCCCTAAACAGTCAGTGGTGGTATCTCTCAATGACTACAGACCAATAGCCCTAACATCTGTCGTTATGAAATGCTTTGAGAGATTGGTGCTAGATTATATTAAGGCTGGTCTTCCATCCACTCTAGACCCGTTCCAGTTTGCATACAGAAGAAATAGATCTACTGATGATGCTATTTCCATCGCTGTCCATACTGTACTGAGTCATCTAGAACGACAGGGAACCTACGCAAGGCTGTTGTTTGTGGACTACAGTTCTGCCTTTAATACAATTCTACCAGACAGGTTATTCCTTAAAATGACCAACTTGGGTATACATCAGAAGATCTGTTTGTGGGTAAGGAATTTCCTGACCGATAGGCCGCAGACAGTGAGAATGGGACCTTACTATTCTTCTACTCTAGTATTAAGCACAGGAGCTCCTCAGGGGTGTGTGTTAAGCCCCTTTCTCTATTCCCTGTACACATTTGATTGCACCCCACTGTATAAGTCCAACACAATCATCAAATTTGCGGATGATACAACAGTGGTGGGGCTCATTAGTGATAATGATGAGGCTGCTTATAGGAAAGAAGTACAGGGGTTAATTCAATGGTGTAAAGAAAATAATCTTATGCTTAACACCAAAAAAACCAAAGAACTCATAATTGATTTTAGGAGAAAGAAAAGTGTATGTTTACCATTGCACATAAATGGCGAGGAGGTGGAGAGGGTTGGTAGTTTTAAATACCTGGGCATTTACATCTCTGAGGACCTCTCATGGACTGCAAATATTAATATGGTTGTGAGGAAGGTGCAGGGGAGGTTGTATTTCCTGAGAATGCTCAGGGGATTGAATCTATCTCAGCACCTACTTCTGTCCTATTATCACAGTACCATTGAGAGTGTCTTAACCTATAGTATATTATCGT